>NC_092821.1:105744959-105857459 GCF_023375885.2 Dermacentor andersoni
CGCAGAAACAGTTGCCCATAAACATGTGTTTAAGCCCCTTTATTTTCTTTAGCAGCTACAGCGTACGCAGATGGTCTCGAAACGTTTCACTGGAAAGCACACGTTCAATATGAAGGAAGGTAATCAAAGTTGCTGAATAATAAATAAATAAATAAATAAATACATAAATGTCGCAATAAATAAACAAAGAAAGAAATTAGAGTTTCTGTTTAATCAATTCTTGAGGATCTATCTATCTATCTATCTATCTATCTATCTATCTATCTATCTATCTATCTATCTATCTATCTATCTATCTATCTATCTATCTATCTATCTATCTATCTATCTATCTATCTATCTGTCTGTCTGTCTGTCTGTCTGTCTGTCTGTCTGTCTGTCTGTCTGTCTGTCTGTCTGTCTGTCTGTCTGTCTGTCTGTCTGTCTGTCTGTCTGTCTGTCTGTCTGTCTGTCTGTCTGTCTGTCTGTCTGTCTGTCTGTCTGTCTGTCTGTCTGTCTGTCTGTCTGTCTGTCTGTCTGTCTGTCTGTCTGTCTGTCTGTCTGTCTGTCTGTCTGTCTGTCTGTCTGTCTGTCTGTCTGTCTGTCTGTCTGTCTGTCTGTCTGTCTGTCTGTCTGTCTGTCTGTCTGTCTGTCTGTCTGTCTGTCTGTCTGTCTGTCTGTCTGTCTGTCTGTCTGTCTGTCTGTCTGTCTGTCTGTCTGTCTGTCTGTCTGTCTGTCTGTCTGTCTGTCTGTCTGTCTGTCTGTCTGTCTGTCTGTCTGTCTGTCTGTCTGTCTGTCTGTCTGTCTGTCTGTCTGTCTGTCTGTCTGTCTGTCTGTCTGTCTGTCTGTCTGTCTGTCTGTCTGTCTGTCTGTCTGTCTGTCTGTCTGTCTGTCTGTCTGTCTGTCTGTCTGTCTGTCTGTCTGTCTGTCTGTCTGTCTGTCTGTCTGTCTGTCTGTCTGTCTGTCTGTCTGTCTGTCTGTCTGTCTGTCTGTCTGTCTGTCTGTCTGTCTGTCTGTCTGTCTGTCTGTCTGTCTGTCTGTCTGTCTGTCTGTCTGTCTGTCTGTCTGTCTGTCTGTCTGTCTGTCTGTCTGTCTGTCTGTCTGTCTGTCTGTCTGTCTGTCTGTCTGTCTGTCTGTCTGTCTGTCTGTCTGTCTGTCTGTCTGTCTGTCTGTCTGTCTGTCTGTCTGTCTGTCTGTCTGTCTGTCTGTCTGTCTGTCTGTCTGTCTGTCTGTCTGTCTGTCTGTCTGTCTGTCTGTCTGTCTGTCTGTCTGTCTGTCTGTCTGTCTGTCTGTCTGTCTGTCTGTCTGTCTGTCTGTCTGTCTGTCTGTCTGTCTGTCTGTCTGTCTGTCTGTCTGTCTGTCTGTCTGTCTGTCTGTCTGTCTGTCTGTCTGTCTGTCTGTCTGTCTGTCTGTCTGTCTGTCTGTCTGTCTGTCTGTCTGTCTGTCTGTCTGTCTGTCTGTCTGTCTGTCTGTCTGTCTGTCTGTCTGTCTGTCTGTCTGTCTGTCTGTCTGTCTGTCTGTCTGTCTGTCTGTCTGTCTGTCTGTCTGTCTGTCTGTCTGTCTGTCTGTCTGTCTGTCTGTCTGTCTGTCTGTCTGTCTGTCTGTCTGTCTGTCTGTCTGTCTGTCTGTCTGTCTGTCTGTCTGTCTGTCTGTCTGTCTGTCTGTCTGTCTGTCTGTCTGTCTGTCTGTCTGTCTGTCTGTCTGTCTGTCTGTCTGTCTGTCTGTCTGTCTGTCTGTCTGTCTGTCTGTCTGTCTGTCTGTCTGTCTGTCTGTCTGTCTAATCTATCTATCTATCTATCTATCTATTTTCAACTTGTACACAGACTTGAATTCGAAAACAGAAATCACTTTTATGCAGAAAGGAAAATTGGCTTGATTATAAACGCATTAGTAAGCAACAGCAGCCAAGGAATATCTTACAAGTGAGTGAACACCTTAGTTGTAGCTAACATATTCACGTTCTTTGCCATCGCACGAGGTTAAAGGGGAAGGGGGGGGGGCATTCTATTGTTTTTAAGCAACGGAAAAAGCATAACCATTTCGGAGCAGGAACTCGATGAAATAAAATTAGGTGAAATCAAATTACCATACCAACGTTGACAGGTAACAAAGTACCAACGTTGCTAAACGGCTAGTTCAAGTTTGTCTGAATGATGATGACTCGAGCAGCAACAATGAAAAATATTCGGACACGCAAAACATAAGGACAACAGGAAGTGCCGAAGTGCAAGCAGAATGATTTACTGCTAAAGTGCGTACTTTACTAAGATGCCCTCGAAATAGGCGTAATTTGATACATGTTTTAAAAGAAAATTGCGAAAGATAACATGAAATAAAGACTAAGTATATGAAAGGCTGCAACCTCCGCTCTGTGATTACGACATACTTAAGCACGAAAAACATTTAAAAAAGCACGCCTCCAAGATATCTGAATCTTCGATGGCAGTTCAGGCGGTCGTAAAAACCTTTTTCTTGCGTTTCTTTTAACCTCAACGCTTCCTTTACCTTGCATCTCTTTACAATGTGCTTGCCGAAGCACCTCTTCTAAGAATAAATTACTAGCTTTTTTACTAACATTTTTTTTGTTCCATCGCTCTTTGTGCGATGCTTAACTTGTTCGCAAGCCTGTTTGTTAACATTGAAGTTTCTGCCCCGCATGTCTACCTTCAAGGTGCCCCTAAGTGCTAGATTTGTTAAAAATACTTCGAAAGCCGTAACTGTGCTTGTAACTTTCATTTCGGGATGAACCAGAATTTCTTAAAGGCTGTGTGTAGCAGGTGAACGCCTAATACCCTTAACGCAAATGTTTCTGTTAATTGATTCAGGTCAACGTAACCTTCAGGCTTTTACATGATAACACTTTTCACAATAGATTTGTCAGAATTAACAAGGCCCCAAAACGGTGTATGCGTGAACGTTCCACTATAATATTAAGGGACAGTAGGTTTTGAATCCGAACGATACCAATCTAGTACGTTGAAAAACAAAATATAATTTACCTAAGCGACAGTTGAGTTCCAGGCCTAATGCCAAGACCACATACGATAGGTCTGACACGTGAAAAGTTTTCGCCAAGTCTTTCCAAACTGATGTTGCTGATTATATTAATTTAGGACTAACCTTAGTGTGAAAGAAATGTAGATCAGCGAGAAAAGCGAGAGAAATCAATACCCTTCGAAATGTTCGACTTTGTTCCCAGAAAACAGTGACTGCTTCCGCTTGAAGGTCGCCAGCCGCCTTCTGTTCTCACAAGAACCCGCAGTCTGATGTAGCCATTGCTAATGCAATAGAAATTCCGCTACTCCTACGCCAGTAGGCGGGCTCCAATGGTTGCGTCACTGCTTGCCAAGCTCCCCGCCTGGCTAGAATTAACGCTTCGTATAAAGACTAATTACAAGGAAAGACGAGGATGATCATGATACGTGCTCATTCTCGTTAGGATGAACACCAGCAGGCGTTGGTTTTCTTCAGTATCAAAAAGCGACGTCATCTCTTTCCCCAGCTCGCCTTCACACTCTCCCTCGTCACTGTCCGCATGTCCTGCTGAGAAACGCAATAACGTTACCTCCGTGGCAGTTGCGCTTGTGTGAAAAGCAATTAAGTTGGGCGAAGCGGCTTCGATCGCTGCGGAAAAAGCAAGAATGTTAGGGTGCTTAGCATGAGAGGTGTGCATTGCTTTTGGAACCATGACAATGTGTCTTCCGGCCTGCATTTCTTTTTTTTTCTTGTCGTGTCATTCTTTATAGTGTTTGCCTTCGTAGAAAAGGGCTTTCTGTGGTGTAGTGGTCGACCAGCGGCAACTTATTAAGTGCTAGATTAATACCAGTTGTGCTTGATTGCATTTCATTCGTTTTCTCTTTCGAGCCCGGAGGACATCCCGTCAAGAGGCACTACACTTTTGCACAAGTTTTCTATACTGATATTGTACTTGTCAAAATATGCAAGATAGTGGAAACTTTATGAAAACGCTGGCTGTTGACTTCAATGACCTCGCACTCACGACGATGTGGAGGCGAAATGGTGCACCGTGTGCACCATTTCACCTGATGGGTTATCACCTGAGGCGTTTAACACCTGAGGCGTTAGCTTTGTATTGAGTACAGAGTGTATTGAATGCAGACGACTGACTTGCGCGACAACTTGAGCACTCTGCACCTTTATCAGGAGTCACGAAGTATCGAGAGCGCACGGAATATTACCAAATGCCATCGGTGATAGAAACAAATTAAGGCAGACCATGAAACGGCTAAATTACATTTCTGAAACGCTTGGCATTGGGGTTCACTTACGCCCACTTACTATATTGAAACACCCAGCCGACTCACGTGCGCGTGATCACGTGGTATGGTCAAATGGCGAATCATGACGGCGGACCAGACAGGTTTCTGCCGGAGGAGCTGTTAAGACTCCAGGCTGTAAATGTGTTTTACGTGTCCCAAAGCATGAAGGCTGCCGCAGAACACATCGTTTTTTGCTACATGCATACTGTGGCTCGTATTTTCTGCTGACTAAGCAACATCTTCTGCCTCATACGACACGGCAGAAGTGAGATATACAGCAGGCTAGCTATGTCAGGCCGTCAGCATTCATGCGCCAAGCTCGAGATCGTTGATTTCAATAGGCTCATTATTTTGAAAGCTTCCGAGTGTGTTCTTCATGTAGGACCATAAGCATGCCCTCCCCCCCCCCCCCCCCTTCCCAACCCGAAGTCTTGCAGTCGTCCTTTTTTTTATTCATTCCTGTTGCGCGCATTGACAAAGGCTGGGTGATTTGTCACGTTTAGCGTCATATCTTTAAGCGGCTGTGCCCGTCCATTTGTAACGCTTAAAACATGCCACAAAGTCGATAAGCTTTACTCTCAATCTTCGGTGGCTGCAGAATCATTTTGTGACCGCGGCGCGACCCCTTGTTTTCTTGAAACGCACTAACCTCTGCATTATTGCTACATGTGGGACATGCATACGTTTGGACTTTCTTGCTTACTGATACGAGGACGTAGTAAGGAAAATGAAAGAGAGAAAGAAGAACCAACGACAGAACTTCGGCCATCATCACTGCGTCTTCACGTACAGCGTGAACGAACGAACAGCGACACAAAAGAAATACGCAACACGAGACGTGTTACGTCTTTCTTCTTTGTCCCTGTTGGTTCGTTCGCGCTGTGAGTGAAGATGCATTTGTACCGACTCGCCCAGCTAGCAACCGTACATCATCGTTGCGACATCCATGGGTCTGTCCCGGTCAATTGAGATAAGAGAAAGATTGTGCCCACAGTCATAAAAAATGAAGCAAAAAAAGCTGCAGCCTCATTCGAGGCCACCTTATTTCGCCTTGACACAACCATTGGGTTGCGGAACGCTGGCCTATGTCACTGAATGGATGGTCATGACCACAAGTAGTGCAGCTCGGATCCACGGGGTTTTTGTATGTTGCCGTCCGCAGGCGTCGTGTTACATAATGAGTTTCTTTGTCGACAAAGAATCGCAGGCGCGGGCTATAAGGAATAATTCGATTTGCATTCTACCGAAGGGTAGCTTCGAATCGCCAAATCATTGCATGCTATTTATTGAGGGATCCGCATTTCTTGCGAAATTTTGTGATTGTATTTGTTTAGGTTATAGGGCTAAGTGAATCCGCAGGGTAAAAAAAAATATTGCATGTAAAGCGAGAGAGATTGAACAGTCGGGTAGATAGCGAGAGCAAGTGAGGGATGAGGGAAGAAGACGGACGCATTGCCATGGCTTCCTGTTTTGTATCCTGTATCGAATATAATGAATTCCCGAAGGAAAAATGCGTAAAAATATTGAAAGCCCAATAAAAATAGCCGCCCAAGAACTCCGTACGGATGGTTAACCAGCGAACCTGAAAGTGTGTCCCCGCTGTTTATCACAAGGTTAATCCCAACGGTTCATTAAACGACGATTTGGTAGGCTGCCGGATCCTTGGTACGCAGTTTCTCCTTGCGCTCGACTACATGAGCCTGTCCTTGTGCCCGGGTAGCAGCATGGCCACGGCGTAGACGAGCTCGTTCTCAGTTCTGCTCGCGGCGTTGCTGATCGAAAGCTGCCTGCTCCTCAGGAGTATGTCTGGCGCCTGCCATACCCAATTTCAGAGCCGGAGAGAAAGTGCAGCGCTCGCTCTCGGCTGAGACGGAGAGCAGCCACGTCACTACTGACGCAGCTAATCCAACACCACCCAGATAGCACAAGGCCTTTTCACTCGGATCCATCACGTCATGCTACCTAGCCCGACTGCCATAGCATTACTCGGGATGCTCCCGAGTAGGCAAGAGTAATTTTGACCCCACAGCTTTCATCACGCCAGTCTTGTCAATGAAAATTTTAGGACAGGTAGCGTGAGGTTAGGCCTCGGCTAATCGCGCACCTCCTTCTCTGTCTTCTTTTATTTCGCGCACGCACATAGAGTTGCGCCGGAGAAATTTTAACTTTACAGGCGACCGACAGACGGGGGGACGAATCGGCTAGCCATATACAGCTTCGCTTTAACATACTCTGGATTAGAAGGACCTGAGAAATATGAAAATGCGGGATGAAAGAAAGGATAGCCGAAAGTTAAAGGATATTTTCAGGCTGTCTTGGGTTCCCGGCATGTTACTTTCTGTGAGTTGTCTAGGATTAGGAAGAAATCTTGAGACAGGAATTTCAATGGTAAAAAAAAAAATACTGCAGTTGAGCACAAGATGGTTAACAAAAACATTGACGGACTGAGGGACGAAAGTCACAATTATGGAAAGACAATAAGAAGCGATAAAGAAGGAAGGAAGGCTAGATAAAATAATCAGGTTGTCCTTGGTTTTCTACTCAACGCACAATTTCGGCAAGATCTCTGCTGAGAGAAAAGGTTGAGAAAGTTCAGCAGTGTTGGTTCAGAGACACAAGATGCATCCGTGGAAACGTATACGGAGCCTTTAAACGAACTACGCCGAGAAATAAAGGTAGACAGCACAACCATTATGAGAGTAGCAAAAGCTCCAGCAGAAAGATAAAATTACTTTAACTTCGAACAAGTAGTTTAGGATCATGAACATGAGATGAGAAAGTTTCTGCACGTAGTTTGATCAATATCACATAGATAGCATCCAAAAGGTCAAGAGTGTGTACATTATGCTTTCCAAACGCAAAGCGATTCTCACAAAGACGAGAGAATTTTTTTTATTTCATGATAGAAGTATGCTGGTAGCAAACAAGAACAAAGCTTTTTCAAACCTTCTACGACTGTGCCTCACCATCATGCTTTCCTTGCATTTTTATCACCTTTTTTTGTTACAGCTTGGTGACAGTGGTGTCATGGCAATTGGTGGGGACAGCGCGCTTAGTCATTTGTTCATCCAGCGAAAGCTTTCCTTGGTACTGCCGTGAGAAGAAACATAAACGATTAGATATTTACATTAGCTCTCTAAAGCCAGCTGCAACGGAGCCAAGATGGCGGAAATGACAATCTTGACACTCGTGGTTCTCTTCCACGCAATGACCAGCATCGCCTTTGTCGCATTGGTCGCACATTTGAGACAGCATTATTGCTCCAGGATTTCAAGAGACACTATAGAGACAACAACTTATTGGGGCTCGATCCGTAAATTTCCTACCCTTCTACAATACGAAGAAGTTCACTCTTAACATGATCATTGTCTTCGTTGGCAAAAAACTGGCCCCAAGATAAAGGCAAGTGGAGATAATGCTTAAGTTCCTGCTCTATCTCGCCATGACGCCATGCATTTGAATGGTGTGTGCTTCGGTCTACTTAACTTGTGTTAGTAAATATGGCTTACATCGTATTATAAATCAGTTGAAGACTGTAATTAGTAAGATTATTTAAATAACCTCAACGGCCTAAATATGGAAAAAAGGATACCTTGAAATCCTAGGCTTTACACTTAGGAGGCAGTGGCTATTAAAATAGGAAATCCCTGGTAACTGTCTCACACACTTGTAGACCCCTCAGCCGCAGCATGGGGGGAATGAAGATGGGGAAAGAAGAAGAGAAAGAGTAACGGCAATTGTGGGGCGTGGCCTGTTTTACAGTAGGGAACATCATGGACAGAAAAAGTTAATGTTCGTCAAACACGGTGACTTAGAGTTGGTCCATGGGCCATGTGACGTAGACGCGGGTGGAAAGGTCGATGACCTCCGCCAGTTCGACGTGCGCCAAAATTTGGTAGGATGGTCGGTGTTTTTCTTCCTCTGATGCCGTGCGTCTAATCCAACTAAATTGTATTGCACCAGTGGAAATTACAGTGCACTCGAACCTCTCCTGAGAAACCATGCCTGTTTCTCATGACAAAACTGTTCCTGAATGTCGGTAAAACATTTTCGCAACAATAAAGGCAGCATTTTCAAGTGAGCGAAACGCAAGTACCCTTATGTAATGAGATTCTACGGGTAGGTTAACAAGAACACCGTGCTGTCAGCATTTATACGTAGCCGTCTCTTATGGCGTCTCCCACAACCCCAGTGTTGTTAGAGGTTCTCAACTGAATGAATGAATAAATAAATGAATACATTTGACAGCTACATTACCTGTCGTGTCTTTTCTCGTTATTGGTGATGTTCCGCTCAGTTTCATCAATCCACGGACACGAAATACCATGCGTAGTATTTGCCTTTGATGCTTTCATAGCAATCTGATTGTAATAGGCAACAAAGTCTAGCGAGAAAAATGAGCGAGAACAAGTTAGACAAGAAAGCCAGCGAACCGGATGTTCCTGAGGGCCCAGAGATGAAAGCGCCGCATACAAATCAGAAACGTTGACCTCAGAGATCACTGCGAGCGACAGAAACCAAACGTGCAGAAATTGATTTCTCTTCTGCGATTACTCTTTTTGTAGCAGGGTACTACGAATGAACAAACCACAAATAAGCCAAGGAGTTCATAGAGGAAATAAAACTAGTAAGCCCGCTTTTGAAGAAGTGTGTCAGAAAGACTGGCGTACGTACGCTCACTGTAATTTCTTGTCCGCGTCCCTTGTTTTGATTCCGTACCGTCTGCTGCACGCAAGCATGGCGGACCATCATTGAAATAGAATTATACTTTTTAAGCATTAAACACACTTTCGGCGTCCTTCTCGTCAAGCCACTACACGCTGTTCTACATTTCCTTCTTTTCATCATATTATAGCGTTTGTGCGTGAGATTGGTTCGTATAATAGGAGAAATCTCCCGAGTTTTTCTTTTTCATTTATCCTTTTTTTAGGATTCCTGTTGAAACCTTTCGTAGGCTCAGTGTGGCAGGTAAACAGCGAACAGGACCTGATTTGGCCTGATTTGACCTTTTGACCTGATTTCCACTTGAAGGTTGCCAAGCGAGCACACAAAACCTCTTTCCTTGTTGGTGTTTTATATTAAGAAAACTAAACGAACGATACAGTTATGCTGTAATACTGACGGCTACTACTTCTTGCATAGCAGAAACAGCAATATAAAAAATATATGTAGTAAGAAAATGACAAGGAACCGCGTCATAGGGTGAGAAATCAACAGCGCACAGTCCTGTGCTCCCGTAAATAATTAAATATAAAAACAAACGCAAGTCGCACCACAATAAGTATGTAAAGAAAGTCATAACCACTCACATGCGGATTGGGATGAGCATATAAACAGATGAAAATGCACTGAGTGGTAATTTTTTTCGACCTTTTTGATTTGTTCAATGCAAGATTTGTTTTCGCGAGAAAAAATCGCTAGGAACACATATATAAACATACAAGGACCATACAATCTTCAATCAACACTGTAGGCAGCGCCAACATAATCCTATCATGCTGTCATATATGCCGCAGATTGCGCCATGCTGACTCAATGTTTGCGCCGACAATGCCCTTGCTTCTAGCGTTACTTCACTTCCTTCTTTATATTCGCGTTCCTTGCGCTCTTCTGATGACGTCACTGCATACCAACCATTCCCCAATTTTAAGCTTTCTTGTTGTCGGTGTCCAAAGATTACGGACCACAGAATCTAAGCGAAAGGTGAGTATTTCCACAGCCAGCGCACGCTTTCTGCTTTTGGTCGTTTCAGTCCGTGCTACATAATGCGAAAAACGGTGTCGCAAGGTTTCATATGAGGACGGCATGAAGTGCTGGCAAATGCTGGCAAAAGCAGTCTGTACCTTCGGTATGACAGGGTGGGGTAAACAACATTGCAACGATAAAAGAAAACCAATAATGTTTCAAAGAGCAGTGTATTCATATTACGTAACATGAGTGCGTTTACGATAAGTCGCTGTTTATAGTTAGGAAGTCACTGAGCTGGAGACCAAAGTTATCGTTAGATGTTATTTCAAGGCTTTTTAGAATGTTCACTGTTCCATGTCTTTAGAGATCGAGACAAACATGCAGTATGCCATTCTGCGACATTTTCTTGTGTGCGAAAGACCTGATACAGGTCATCTACAACATCGTTGCATGACATGTTTTGTCAAAAATGGAGGAGACTATGAAAAATTAAGACTATGTTGTGTAGTAATCACAGATATGTGGTGAGGCCTGGCTTTAGTGCGAGATGATTAATGGTGGTTATATCCAGTACCACAGGACTCCGAAATTACTCGTTGTAGACCTGAGAAACTGCTTTCTGCCACAAATTTTTAGTTCATTTACTTTCCCTTTCCTGATGTTTTCTTTACGGTAAGAACAGTTTTGAGGTTAAACAACCAGTAGGTAATCTGACAGCAGTGCCAGCTCCACTTCATAGTATGTCACTTCAGCTATCGTAGGAATGGTTTTGGCGGCACAAGGATTTCTATAGCACCTTCAGTCATGAAATAGGACTGAGTGCTTCTAAGGCCTACAAATATGCATACTTTTTTTGAGATATGGTGCAAATATTGCAGAAAAATTGGGAGTTGTAGCTTGAATACTCAAGTTACTTCCAGCCAGTCATCATAATACCAAATGTTTCTTGATTACAGGCACTCACCAAGTATAGCTAAAGCTCAACATCATAAAAAGGACTGAAATAATTCTTGCGAGTTTATGCGTGGGTTATTATTAAGTTCAAGACCTTGTGATGGCGACAAGCAGCACGAAAAAGGAGCCCGAATACATAGCTGTTTATTAGAACACCATGCTTTCGTAAAACCTGGCAGCTCAGCTCTTAAATTACCCTAGTTTTGAATTATTATCCGTAGTTAAGTGACTTACGACATTTATTTTTGGCGAAGAAATCATCACCTTTTTATTCAGCGCCAGGCTCAAGACATTTCTCTTGTCGTCAATGCTCGGGATATTGAGCCTCTATATGGAGACACAATGATTGAAAGGGCTCAACTTCGTCCTCTTGTCAGTGAACGTTGCTGTGGCTTCAAATGTTGTACGTCAAATTACTTGTCATGAAAACTTGCTGCAAAACAATCAATAATTTGCTCTTGCGCGTTAGTACCAGTAACAATGTGTTGAGAATATATTGCAGCGTAGAAGCTTGGAGAAGTCCTTGCTTTGCCCAATCATTGCCACGCTGACTGGACTAAACAAACGGAGGGAGTACCGGGTAGTGCTTACACTACCGCCACATTTTTTGTCACTGTACTGCAATGAGGAAAACCTGTAAATAGTTCGTTGTATGTTTTTAAGTTCTTTCTTTTTGCCCAATCCAGAAAACAGAGCAGCAATTGAAATCACCACCTTAACATGCCGGAGTCGTAAGTGGTCAGTAAAAACATTTTCTACACTGCGGCTTTGCTTTGACAAATCAAGCCTTTGGAAAAAAAAAAAAAGAAGCTTGATTTTTCTCCCAAAATGCTTGAAATGCTTTCCGCATTGCGCATTGCCTTGCCGACCGTGAGCTATCACAGTCGCCAGCGCACAAGCCCATAGCTTGTACAGAAATGCACTGGTACTGGGCGACATAGTGAACAGCGGGAAAAAGAGAACCAGGAAAACAAGAATCTCTGAAGGAGGCTGAAAAATCAGCAGGAACGAGGAAGCCACGAAGGCCAACTTGGTTCCCGGAACAGACGTGTAGCATGCGACAACAGCCTTGGCCTGAGACTGGAGGACTGCGCAAAGCACTTCCCGCAGACTCTGCATCTCACCACAGAGCACGCGGGAGGGGGGGGGGGGGGGGGCATGCGTGCTCTATTGCTGCCATGAATCTCGTGCGGGCCCCGTTCAGCGTTCCAACAGAGCGGAACACCGGAGGACCGTCTGCCCTGCACACTCACCACCCGAACCTTGGCGAAGTTTGTTTTTCCGGGATATTTGGCTTGCCGGCTGAGATCCCATTGCACCGAGATATTTCCGGTATTTGCTTCCTTTGCAGCTGGAGCAATTTCGCAGCGGGGACCATTATGTGGGCGAGTTCGAGTGGAACGGTCAAGTGAGTGGGTTCGAGCCATCGGTGGCTTCTGGTATATTGTGTCCGTATGCAGTTACTGGAATGGGAATAGTTAAGGTGAAAGCCTTAGATGGCTCGTGGATAGAAAAATCCGTTGTCCTGCGTCATGGCACAAAAGTTCAATCGAATCAACTTGGAGATATAGCCGGTTCGCCCATATCTCGAAGTTGGATTCCAATTGACATCGTGAAGGTGCAGAGTCGAACACACCACGTTTGGTGTATTTAAGGCGGAGTTAACTAGGCACTCGAACCCACGGCCTAACTTAAAATATATAATTAAATTGTGGCGGTTTACGTGCCAAAACCACGATCTCATTATGAGGCACGCCGTAGTGTGTGACTCCGGAGATTTAGACCGCCAGGGGTTCCTTAACGTGCACATAAACCTAAGTACACGGGTATTTTCGAATTTCGTCCCCATCGAAAATGGCGGGACCGAATTGCCATCGCGGAATTCGATCCCGCGACCTCGTGCTTAGCAGCCCAACACCATAGCCAACCTAACTTAGATATATGGGCCAACCGACCATATATGCAAGCTGGATTCCAATCGACATCGTGAAGGTTGAACCCACTTCGCCTTAAGCCCTCTTTAGCCTTCACTAAAGAGGATGAAGGCTTTCGCCTTCATCCTCTTTAGCGTACGCTAAAGCGACTGTCTACCTTCTGGGCAAAATATTCACATTTATTTATTGTTCGACGTGGTCCTTGAACAAGACAGGTGTCCTGACTGCGCATTTGCATACCTTGGCGGCCAAGAGCAGCACTTCTAAAAATTAAACGCTGTCAACAGTGCGCAGTTTTGCACAGCAGTTGCATTTCAGGAATATATCTACCTTCAATTTAACTCGCAACACAAGGATACAGAGGGGATGTCTGTACGTCTGTACTATCGCGCAAGAAGTTTCTGATTGTTCATTATTAGCAAGCAAGCTGCTTACATCGGCAGCCATTTGCTGGCGCTAAATAACACATCATGCTCAGAGTAATGCTGCACCTTCTTTTTGTTGGAATTAGCATTCTTAGGACCGCCGTGATTGCTTAGTGGCTTTCGGTTTACGCTGCTAAGCAAGAGATCGCGGGATGGAATACCGGCCGCGGCGTGCGCATTTCGATGGGGGCGAAAGGCGAAAACGCCTGTGTGGCATGCATTTGGTGCACGGTAAAAAAACCCAGGTGGTCAAAATTAATCCAGAGTCACCCACTGCGGCATGTCTCAATCAAATCGTCGCTCTGGCATGCAACGCCCAAGAAATTAGTTTGCTTTTACAGCGAGAGCTGTATATGACTAACCTTCCGTAGTTCTTTCGGCGTCCGGCAACAGCAACAGACTTAGCGACTTCTTACAAACCAATACACAATGGGTTTCACTGTTTGGTTTCTGTGTGGTATCGTACGGGTGCAGTGCGGCGGCGCAGATGTCGAAATGCGATACAGATTAGAACGCTCACCGTGAACAATAGCGTGGCGTCAAGGTTATCGCAGCATATAAGCAGAAGAGGTATCGGCGCTATAGACAGCTGCGTTATCGATGGGGCGGACACGTACAGTTCGTACACCCGAAGAACAACATGCGCACGAGGAGCGCCGGAACGAACAGCAACGGGAATGTAAACGGCGCAGGCGCGAAACGACCGCCGACGAAGAACGTTCCCGCGATGCTGAACGAAATCGACAATCCTGAGCACGGGCTACCCTTCCGCCCTGTGAAGACGGAATGACAGCGAAAGCACTTTGCTTTTCGTTTGAGAGCTTTCACTGTGATCAGCTTTCGCTGCCATTCCTTCTTCACAGAGTGGAATGGTTGCCATTTGCTTTTAATTTCTCATTCTCGGGATGCCCTACGCAGAATTCGGTGTCTGTGTCTGGATCTAATGGGTTTCTTTTCCTGCCAACCTAGGTTTCTAGGTATGTGTCACTGGAAATGTACCACTGGGTTCACTTGATGTGTGCGAATGAGCGTGTGCTGCGTTTCAATGAACCTCTTTGACACGCTCGTGGGTGACTGGATATGTGTCACAGCGTTAGGCGCCGCTCTTCATAAAGATCGTCACAACCTCAAAAACTTAAGATCACTCACTACACACAATCGCGAGACAGATTGCTAATCGCATTAACGTCGTCAATCATTCCCAAACGGTGGTTTTTACAGGGATCTTTAGAGAGGGTGCGTTATTATTTGCCAGTTAGCTGGCCGTAGCTGCCCAGTGGCTATGGTGTTGGGCTGCTGAGCAGGTCGCGGGATCTAATCCCGGCCACGGCGGCCGTATTTCGATGGGGGCGAAATGCGAAAACACCCGTGTACTTAGATTTAGATGCACGGTAAAGAACCCCAGGTGGTCGAAATTTCCGGAGTCCTCCACTACGGTGTGCCTCAGCAGCAGAAAGTGGTTTTGGCACCTAAAAGCCCATAATTTACATTTTGTGTGGAAGAAATGCATGACAATACGCAGCCTAAATATAGAATCCGCCTTGACATTAAACAATATTTTTTTTTTGTTCCAACGAGGATTCTCCTCTTCATGTGCATAAGCGTTAATTACTCTTGTTGAAATTTGCCCGGCCAAAAGGAACGGCAAATGTTTGCGAAGGGAAATTGAATGAGATATCATTATGAATAGGCGCACCGAAATGAATCGCCCAGGGTGCTTTGTCTTAAAAAGTAGGGTATGGTCTCAACGTTGGTACAAACTCATAATTAGTTTTTTTTTTTCAGTAGGGTAGAACCAGGGGGCCAGTTTCTGTAGCGTAGTTCAAATTCTTGCAGATGAGTGTTTGGACAAAAAGTGTGTGCCGTTCTTCTCTGTGTATTTCGCTTAAGCCCTGGTTTTCCAGAAACTGAACTTGGCTTTTCTGCCTGCCTGTTTATTTCTTCTATATTTCTTATTTCTCTCAATAAGTTTTGTGCTTAATCTGCATGTAGATGTCTCACAGTGTTTCTCATTTTTCTGATAGGTATCTTCTTTTTAAAAGTTAGGCGCTATTCATTACGTAAGCCCTGTGTCAAATTTTCGGAATGTGACACATAAAAGCGTAGATGTAAATGTAAAATTTAGGTAGCCTATGAATTCGTGTACACTATAAAGGAGGCTTGACCATCGGTTCTTTACACCTTCACGCATCGTAATGATTCCGAATAAGGTGTCTATGAATAGAAAGAGTTGGAAAGCGATATGAAATACATGCGGAGGTTTACGTTAGCAGAGAACCCCAACAAAATTCTGAGGGCAATCACTTAAGAGCCTTCTAGATTTCCAAGTGCACTTCGATCCTGCATTTCGACCTTTGTAATATTCGTAAAGAAATGCACGTTCTACTACTCTATCAAGCACGCCTTACGGGAATGAGGAGTACTTGCAACAGGTTGGTATGCTTCGTACAATGTTTGTTTGGACACGTCTCCCCGTTCTCTGCATAGAAAGAAAACACATCTCAGTGGTTGGTCAATGGGGACAACAGAACAAGTTTTTGTTGAAAAAAATCTTGTTAGTTGATTCTGTAAAAAAAAAAAGGGGGGGGGGGAGGAAGTCCTCCTCAGAAACGCTGCCACTAGTTTGCGAATTTTCCGTGCCTCTGAGTTCAGCCAGAATATAAATTACCGAGGTTTCTTTCCTAATCCGCACTGGTGCATGCACATGTATCGGTTGTATATCTGGGACGCAGCTGTGATAAGCTCGCGCAGCGCTATCTTGTGCCGGGCGTATCAGCCACCATTCTTGTCCATAGACGTGTTCACGAGCAGCTGGTACTATGTCGTCTTGGAACCTTGCGAGTTAACGAATACAACTCTTTTATTACGGCCACTCAGCGTGCGGCCCCGCCTCTTCGCCATGCAGTAAAGGCACGTTTCTCCAACGGATGACTTTTTGAACGCTACATGCGTCAGTTATGAACGATGAGTGGGCGATTAACCTGCCGCACGAGTAACAAATCTAACCGTAATGTCCAGTTGTGCGTATAATGGAAGACTCAAAGACCTACAATACTTTTATTGCGAGAGAGAAGAGAACTTCTTCCTTTATATTTCCTCAATTACAGCGCATCAAAAGCTTCGCTCAGAGTGAGTGTCTGGTGTACTTCAGTGATACGTGGCCCATGAACGTTTGCCACAGTCGGCACACGCTTCATGTACGGGCATAGTTGGGAAGAGCAAAGCGTTACGTTCATCGATAATTCCTTCGCCTTGAACAGTACGCGAAGGTAGTAAAAGCCGACACTATCGTTATTTCCTGTCACCTTATTCTCAAATGCACAAATACCTGCAGTGAGCTGCAACAGAGGCCCTATAAAAATTAGTACCTTGGTGTCATTAAGTGTATATCGTTAATGCAGCTCGACGTCCGTTTAATGCGAGGGTTGCTTGGCAAGCCGAGTGCATTATTTTGTGTGCGCTACCAATATTTAGCGCTCACTCTGTCAGACAGAGCATAGCGCTCGTTTCTTTCAATGACATTTCTTCTTTTTTTTATCTTCCAGACGCAACCGGAGCATCGATTAAGCAGCGTTGAATTGTGTGCTCACATTTTCTACTGCTCCGAGAAAGGAAAGTTGTAACCTGCTCATTATGCGAGCAGCACGCATGCAAACTGACAGCCTAGTTCCATCGCGTCCGTAACTTTCATTTTTTTATCTCTCTTTTTATTGCAGCATGTAGTGATGAGCACGTAAAATGGTCCTCCGTAATGACAGCTTCATAGGCAAATGAACAGCGGAGTAATCGGGGACTTCTTTGTACCTAATGCTACGCTTAATTTTTTTAGATGAGATGCGAGGAAAACGCTTTAGAACAAAGATATGGTTGACTACTGAATGTCTCAGTTCGCACAAGTAACACAGAGACTGAAACTTACATCATAAATGTGTACGTGCCACGGTCAATAATATTGTCCCTGAAATTTCTTGGAGACGCGCAGCAGGGCAGGAGGTCAATATTGACTAAAAGTCGTCATTCGGTAATTGGGAAAGGTGCAATTTTAGCTGCTGCAGTTAAGTCATGAAAGCGTAGAATTGATGAGTTATTCTGTTCTTGTTTGTTAACTAAGACGGAAACAAGAATCTGTTTTCTGACGAGCTCACTGCAGCACAGTGCTCATGATAGCGTTATTAAGAGCGGACCCTGCAAGCGGCTTCGCTATCTACAGCGTAATATCAAGTTGAGTCGTTGGAATAGCCCGCAGTGCCTCCAGGCATCGCTTGTATAGTCTCTATCCGTTATTACCGTTGCAGTTGCGTCTCTTCTGCGTCGGTTGTGGCTTGAAGTTGCCTTCAGGAATGCCTACTCAGCACTAATTGGAATGGCCGATAGTCCTGCATGTGATTTTCGCGAATGCGAGGAGAACATTGACCACTGTCATTGTCCTCAATTTCAAGCACAAAGACAATCACACTGAAGAAATTTGATGATCGTCCTCTGAGTGAACAGACAGTACTAGAGCACCGTCCCCACCGATAATCGGCTCAGAAGGCAGTGAAGGCACTTTTGTGCTTTCTCGGAACGTCTGGTTTGCGCGAGCGGCTTTAACTCAAGTACTGCCCATACGCGTTTCTACACCTTCTCTCTACTTCTCTCTCTTCCCCTTCTCCCTTCCCCCAGCGTAGGGCAGCCAATCAGACTCTTGACTGGTTAACATCCCTGCCTTCCTATATTCCTCTCTCTCTCTCTCGCTCTTACAACAAAAACCTGCACGATATGGCGCAACACTGCTACTACGCCTGCTATGGGTCGTAGTTCAATGAAATACTGTTTAGTTCGACAAACAACAAGAACCGGAGCAAGAACACCAACCGAAACAGGAACAACAGCAATGGTAATGACAAGTACAAAAACAAGAACATGAACAGCAACAAGAAAAAGAACAACAAGCAGTTGAGTTCGATATCGTAAATATTCCGGGAAAAAGACAAGAACGGATAAAGCGACAGGACCGGCGGCGACTACTCACTAAATTGATGACCGTATACCTAGTCAGAAAACAATTTCATCACGGCCGTTTGTGTGTGTTTGTGACATTGTTTAGGAACTCATTGTGGTGCAACTTGCATTTGACTTTTATACTGTTATGTTCATGGGCGTGTATGCCTGTGCTGTAGATTTATGACCATATGAAGTGATTTCTTTTCATTTTCCTACATATCTTTATATTGTTGTTTCCGCTATGAGAAAAGGAGTAGCCATCACCAATTTAAGGTGACTACGTCCATTCCTTGTATTTTCATTTTTAAAAATTGAACATGACCGGACATGCTTTGGCTCTCTTCTGGCCTTCCTTCGGTGCGTGACATTATCTGTACCTCACAATGCGACCTTGAAACGGAGATCTAAGGCTTTCGCCTTCATGCGTGCCGTGAAGGGATTAGTTGAAAACCTAATGAGTGAAATTTCGGCATTTAGATGGTCACGAATTTCGATTCATCGTGCAAGTTATATCCTTCTCTTCGAGTAATCGAGCTCAAGGATTTACAATTACGTAGGGCGCCAAAGGCCATCTTACACCTGTCATGGTGGCGTAGCGGGTTTGGCGTTCAGCTGCTAAGCTCAAGGGGTGCGAAATCGAACCCCGTGGCCACGGCGGCCGCGTTTCGATGGGGCGGGAAATGCAAAATCGCCCATGTACCATGGATATAGAGTGCACGTTATTTATGCCGGGAGGTCAAAGTTAATCGGTTATGAGGCATGCCCTCCTAATCTTATCCTGGTTTCGGCAAGCAAAAGCCCAGAATATATATGTTTGTCTATTTTAAGTAACTTTGTTGGGGCTCTAAAGAAGAACTATACATTTCAGCCAAACACAAGCAAAGGCCCTGTCCAGAGACAACTCCCGCAGCTGATTAGACTGGTGCATGTCGTGTGCAAGAACGGCATGGCTCCGTATTGGTCCCTCGCAGCAAGCCACTCTCCTATTTATGTCGTAAACATAAACAAGATGGCCGCTCGTAATTCTCTGTCTTGGAGACGGCAAAGATTGGCGGAAAGGCAGCGACGTTTACCGATTTTTCTGTGGATTTGTTACCGTACTTTGGAATAGTCGGAGAATAAAAAGTATAAAATTTGTGATAGAAGGTCAGTAGGTAAGTTAACCGAAAAGGCATTATGTTGGCTACGCCACACAGGTAAGGGAGAGGAGGACATGCAAAGATGAGAGGGCAGGCCAAGAAAGTTTGTGGTCGTGAGTGTCGTCTTTGGAAAGTGACATCAACGACGTACGTTGGTTCTACTTCCACAAGCTCATTAGTGTTTTACGAGCGACTCTGGAACGTGTGTTCATGCGTATTTATGTTGTATCATGTGAACGAAGTCGAGCGATGTCGTGTAGCACTAAATAGAACATAGACCCCAAAACACGGAGGAAAGTCACATATATGCACCTAAAGACAGCGTAAAACAAAAAACGCATAACCGTGCACACACATTTCTGTAACGATTGGAATGCACTGTAGCTGATCTACTTTTGTATTGCGTTCGTTTAGTGGTCTGTCGATCAATGAGGTCCGGGTAATGAATATATGTATATATTTCACAATCGCATAGGGTGAGTTATTCTTGGGGCTTAAGGCCCTTAAGAGGCAACGGTCCTGTGAGAAACGCTCTTGTGAAAGACTAATAATTTCCACTAGATAGTGTAGGTAACTCTAAGCACACGAGCACTTTTTTTTCATTTCGCCGCCATAAAGATACAGCCGCCGTGGCAGGGGTTCGAACACGCAACCTCGAGCTAAGCAGCAGTATGCTACAGCCACTGCGCCAACGCGGCGTGTAACCGCACAACTTCCACTATCCTGGTGGTCGAATATGGAAACAACAGTAGTGGCATGGTGAATGAAAAGTAGTAGTAAAACTTTATTAAGAAAGGGAGTGGGGGAAAAGCGGTCAAAGAGCGATGGGTGGCTCCCTTAGTCCGAGGCTCCATTGGCCTTGGCCGCCTGCTCCACTTGCTGGAGGAGTGTCCTCTGCACCCCCAGGTCCGAGCTGGCGAGCTGTACCTCCCATTGCTCCGCTAATGATTGTTGTTTGTGTTAGGCTGAATAGCTAACTCTGGCGGCATTCTTTCACACGTCCACGAAATGTGGTAAAGGGTCCGTCTACCGTCACACCACGGGGTATCTAGCTCGATATTGTGTAGGCTACAGCGCGTGAAGTTTTAGGCGGTGCTGATAAACATCGGTATGGATTTTTCTGAGCTTTGTGACCTCTTCCCTGTTTAAGTATTTGTGTGGGGAAGCGTATTCTTGGCGTGTCAAAGCGCTGGGATTCCAACATTTCGCGTGGGTATTTCGGCATAGGCAAGGCGTGTGAGCCGGGCTGCTCCGCTCGGTTACAAAGATCACGAGCAACAGAATCGGCCCGTTCGTTGCCTACGAGGTCTGAGCGTCCTGGGCACCATATTAGAGTGTGGTAGTGTTGCAAGTTACGGCCTAGCAACCTAAGGGTAGTAGAAGGTAGGGCAGAAGTTTGGGCGTGTTGGTAGTTCAGTCGTAAACTGGGATACATAGCCCAAGAACGACACAAGGACGAAACAGGAACACGGGACGAACGCTAACTTTCAACAATTGATTTATTGCAGCTGGTAAGCATATATATACTCACAGGGAAGCCACTGCAAGAGAGACACTGAAAAGAAAGATGAAAAGAAAAGCAGTCATGTGACTACTATGCCAAGAAAGTCAAGTTCTTTCTTACATAAACGATTATACGGTGCGCGAACACAATCGTCACCTGCTCTGGCTATCTAAGCTGCTTCGACAATTTCCCTCATTAACTTCTTCATGTGGCGATAGACAACAACAGTTTGTTTTAAGAGAGGGTAGCATGCTGCCTTCGCGTCACATTATCAACAATGGGCAGCCAGATGCCCACCTATAGCAATGCTCTCTACTCTATTACTATGCTCTGCCAGACGCACATTTAAACATCCGCCCGTCTGGCCCAC
Organism: Dermacentor andersoni; assembly: GCF_023375885.2. Taxonomy (NCBI): domain Eukaryota; kingdom Metazoa; phylum Arthropoda; class Arachnida; order Ixodida; family Ixodidae; genus Dermacentor; species Dermacentor andersoni. Next base: position 105,766,216 of record NC_092821.1, read on the forward strand.
GCAGTACTTGCCACACGAAAGTGCAATCTTATACACCACGTTACGAGTGCATGTTTTATAAGGATCCTTACGCGCGGTAGCGCAACCTGGCTTAAGTTCCTCGTGGGACAGCTCAACCAACTCAACCTCAAAAGTATGTTAGGTGCTGTAAAAACAACGTTTACGCCAGACCGCTGCCCTACCTTTTTTTAGGTTGTGGGAAACCGTATGAAAGTAGGAAATTACGGCTACCTTTCGTTTGTCCCTTTGTTATTTCTTCTGTATTTCGTCATCCGCTCACTGTTCATCGCTCAAGCGTGAAGTTACCTTCCTTCGACGACGCAGGCTTTCAGCAACCAAGATACGTCTCGGATAATTCGCTGCCTCTAGACGAGCCACCTGCTTACTAAGGCCTTCATTCAGATAGTGAGGACATGACTTGGAGAGAGCGCATGACAAGAAAGAACGTACGATACTTCTTTTTACGAGTTTTGGGTGTGCAGAACTGTAACTCGAGGGCGGCTTGTTAGCTCTGGGCTCACATACCCAACACACGTGTTCAGCTATAAAATGCAAACGCAAGTTTAAAAACCTGATATTGCCAAGTGCACGAAATTCAGTGCTGAACGTAAGTGGCCTATAATGCTCATTGAACGAGGCAAGAATAATAGCAACAGCAGGGTTTGAACAGTCAAAACAGAAATCTACATGAGAACTAGCCCGGACCAACTAGTGATCTGTCTAAATATACCAACAAATCATTTACATATCTAAAATCCTTCACTCAACAAACGTGGATCAAAACGTGGATCAACAAACGTGTCAAATTCAACAAACGTGGATCTCACATAAAATGATAAGAGCTCTAAAAACCTTGCCCCACTAACAGCACAAGCGTTAAAAAAAAAGGACAGCACCGTGTTCATCTATTACCGCCTCGACGCTGGACAGCGAACCTTCACGTGGCAAATAATAATACAAATCTGTATGTCGACAGAGAATGCAGTTAAACACTCGGCATCAGTTCCATTGAAAAAGTTGATTACGGCTGAAGAATCTTTGGTAAGGATCCACCACGTGAAGGAGTCTCAGGTTATTTTGTAAAAATTCTGCGACGCACTTCTGCGAAGTCCCGGATTCAGAGACAATGACACGAAAAGGAAAATCATCCTTATAGGTCTTTGCGGTGCAAAACATCTCTAGGCAGTCACCGTCAGTGCCATTGATTTTCTTGACAACATTTGCCAAATTAAGATCCTTACACATCTGCTTAGCTCGCAGTCTTACTGGGTCATGATTGGCTAATGGCTCATGATTCTTTCTTTTATTTAAGAAAGAGCTTGAATTTTTGGGCATAGTAGTCACATGACTGCTTTTCTTTTCTTTTTTCCTTCAGTGTGTCTTTTGCAGTGGCTTCCCTGTGAGTACATATATTCTTTCCAGCTGCAATAAATCAATTGTTCAATGTTGGCGCTGTCCCGTGTTCCTGCTTCGTCCTTGTGTGGTTCGTGCGCTATGTATCCCAGTTTACTATAGTAGAAGGTAAACGGCCTGCCATAAATAAGCGGCAAGCCTCTTGAGAGTCAGGTACTATGGTTGAATAGTGGGTATTCCAGGCTCAGGTGTGTTTTAAAGGAAACCTGGAATGTCGTATGAAATTCAGATCTTCATACAAATTAGACCATTCAACCTTACCAGAAACCCTAAAGGATTTTCTCATATCACCTTGACTGTTAATAGTCAGGAAATATTTCTCACTAACTATATAGCCGGCAATTTAACGCCATAATTATTAAAAAAGAAAAGCCAACAATATAAGGGGCAACGGATCATGCTAATATAGGAAAAACTGCAAGGACGTTGAGAAATTTTCATTTTGGCAATAAAACGCATGCGTGATGTTTAATTAGCCCTGTAATATCACTGGACAGCACTGCCTTCGGCAACTCTCCTGTACTGTCTCTTCTGCGCAGTCAGCTTCCTCCGGCCAAGCTCACTGCTTCCGCACTCATTCTTGAGATCTTTAGATTGAATATGCATGGAAGAGAACATTACTTTCACGAAAAATCAAAACATATATTCAATAAATTAACGTTAAAATCACTAATTATCTTCGTAATTGATTACCTTACAGCCCACATTGCAATTTACGAACTGTAGAAAAAAGACGACGAAGTGTCTTTTGATACAGCGCTGTTCTTTCTAGCTCCGCCTTATTTCTGTGAAAACCTAAGTTCATGCGCTGGTCCTCGCTCCCTGCTCAGTCGTAATGGAAGTGGACGACCCCGCACGTCTGCCGGCGACGGCGGCGTCAGCGGCGGCCGCCTCCAGGAAGCGGATCGGTCAGCAGAGCGACACCGACAGCGAGGACACCCATGTCTACTCTCTCAGCAGTGAGGACACTTCCGATGACGACTTTCAGCTTGTGCAGAGCCGCAGAGCGAAGAGAAGGAACACCAGGACGTCCTCATCGTCAAGCACGCAAACAGTGAGACAGCCGCAGAGGCCGGACGCCAGTACCATCATATTTGTGCCCCTGCTTCCCAACGTCAACATGAGGCTACTTAACAGGCAATCTGTGTCGATGTCACTGGAAGCCCTGGTGCCAAACGAAATATCGGACATTCGAGTGAACACCCGAAAAAATCTTCTGGCGGTTGATGTCCAGCATGCGGCTGCTTTGACCACTCTACGCAGTGTAACGGACCTCGATGGCATTCAGGTGCGCTCTTACATCCCTCTGGGATCTGACGTAGTCACCGGTGTTATCTACGACGTAGACGTTGCCATCCTTAATAACGACTTGCCGATTCTTATCAAGCCAGCCAATGATGAGGTCATCGTTGATGTTAAGCGGCTAGGCAGTTCACGCTGCGTGAAAATAGCATTCAAGGGTAAATATATACCCTCGCATGTTAAGGTGGGACACTTCAGACATGCAGTGCGGCCTTTCATTGCGAAACCTCTTCAGTGCCGCAAATGCATGAAACTGGGACACGTGAGCAGCGTCTGCGAAAATCAGGCAGCATGCCCCCGCTGCGGAGAGCCCCACGCTGCAGATAAATGTGGCGCGACTGTAGTAAAGTGTTCCAACTGCGGAGGATCACATGAAGCTTCATCGAAGAAATGCCCACATATTAAGAAGGAAATGGCCATCTTGAAAGAGATGGCGAGAGATCATTCATCTCATCGCGAAGCCGCCGAAAAAATCAGGAAGCGACGTTCACGTCGCCGGCGCTCCTCAAGGAAGACTCCTCAAGGAAGGCGCATGCCACTTCCTACAACACCACTTCCTCCTCCACCGCCCAGGCCAGACAATGTGGACAGGACCGCGAAGAGCAAGTCCACTGAGAAGACCACATCTGCCGAATCTTGGCCGGCTCTACCGAAACGACAACATTCACCAACAGACACACAGCAAGCTTTCGCTGGACAACCCCCGACGTCTATTGTCGGCGATTTGTGTGACCACGACAGGCAGGTGGCTGATATGCTGCAATCGCTAATTAATACAATGCGCATTATACTGAACAAGCTGCAAACACCAGCAGCTCGAAGCGCTCTGCAAATACTGGATGCACTAAATCCAGTGCTTGCTAGCATCGTTTAAGCATCATGGCTCGATCAATAGTCCCCTTCCGCACTGAACTTAAAAGTGCGTCGATCTTTCAATGGAATGCCAGGGGTCTAAGGACCCGTATATCAGACTTTCGCCAATTCATTTTCACACATCGATTCCCCATACTGGTCATTTGCGAACCAAATACATCAACTCCACTCAGACTGTCCGGTTATGAATCTTTCGTCTCGTCCACACGCGGTGCGAGCACGAAAGTGATCATCTACATCCGCACGGACTTAACATATGTCGCTAATGCGATAGAGCCTCATGACGACAACCAATATGTCTGCGTAAATGTCCAAAAGAAGAATGTGTCATTTACACTGATTGGAGCCTACATATCCCCAGCGGGTCACTTTGACGGTGAACGACTAAAGAAAATATTACTAATGAATAATGGCCCCTGGGTTATCACAGGTGATTTCAACGCGCATCACCAGCTATGGGGAAGCACTAAAATTGACTCCAAAGGCAGGAGCCTTGCCTCCTTTGCTGCCGACCATGATTTGTGCTGCGTGAATGACGGCAGCCCTACATTTCTGCGAGGCACGACCTACAGTAGCTGCTTGGATTTAACTTTGGTGTCACGGCGCTTTGCCTCGAGCGTCCAATGGTTTACAGACATAGAAACACATGGAAGCGACCATATTCCAACATACATAAAGATTAGAGGAGTTGAGCAACGCTCCTCTACTGCCTTGCGTACAGTTGATTGGTCAAAATTTCAGAAGGATATGGATGACACATGTCGGGAAGGCCTCTCACACACTATCGAAGAAGCAATCGCAGAGGCATTGAAAACATCCATCTGCTCGCTTCCAAGGTCAACAAGGCGAACAGACTTGGACATGGAACTGGAGAGGCTGCGTGCAGCACGCCGACAAGCGGAGAGGAGGTATCGGCGCATGAAGTCCGTCTTGGATCTGAGGGCTTCACGACGCATACAAAAGAAAGTCCAGCGTCGCATGGATAAATTGGAAGATAAGAGATGGAAAGCATTCTGTCAGTCGCTTGATCCCCGCAAATCGCTCTCGCACATATGGAGAACGGTTAGGGGTCTTCGCTCATCTCCGCATCAAAGGAAGCCCTTCGCTGCTCTGGCCCTCTACCAACTCCGCTCCGAACTTCAAGTGGCTGAAGAGTTCTGTGCACGGGTTGCTGGGTCCGTGGCCATCATTACTGACGCAGCATTGAATGACATCCCTGAGGCACGTGTACCAGAAATCAACGTGCTATTTTCACTCGAAGAGCTCGATGCTGCGTTGGCGACCTGCCGGCGTTCTTCGTCACCAGGACCTGATGGCATCACGTATGCTGCCCTATGCCACCTTGGACATGACGCACGTGATGAGCTGCTCAACTACTACAATGAATCTTGGCAGAACGGCGCCGTTCCTAAACAATGGAAATCGAGCCGCTTGATCCCCATTCTGAAACCTGGAAAGTCTCCGCTTGAGATCTCATCATATCGTCCGATTGCGCTTTCGAGCTGCGTCGGCAAAGTGATGGAAAGAATGATTCTTGCTCGATTGGAATGGTACCTAGAACGATTCAACATCTATCCGGACGCCATGACAGGTTTTCGTCGAGGTCGCACGTCCATCGACAACGTCATTGACATCGTAACATGGGTCCAAAATCAAAAAAGCCTCAAGCGCCTATCTGCGGCACTTTTTCTGGATCTAAAAGGAGCATACGACAACGTCGCCCATGAGGCCATACTAAACTCACTTGAGGCTGTTGGAGTTGGTGGCCGGATGTATCAATGGATTCGGGACTATTTGACTGAGAGGCGTTTTTTCTTACAGACCGAAGACGGCCCAACTTCAGACCATTCCATCTGCCGTGGTGTGCCGCAGGGTGGAGTGTTGAGCCCTATTTTGTTCAACCTCGTCCTGGTAGGACTAGCGGATTACCTACCGCAGACAGTACATGTCTCAATATACGCCGACGACATTTGCATCTGGGCCTCTGCGGTGACTCGCCCTCAGCTAAGAGCCAGGCTTCAGCGGGCGGCAACCATGACGGCTTCTTATCTCCGAGAGCAAGGCCTCAGTGTGTCTACTGAAAAGTGCGCATTACTTGATTTTACGCGGAAACAAATGTCATCGTATCCTGTTACCATCAGTGGTCAAGCTGTACTCTATGTTAACACGTATCGCTTTCTGGGCGTCATCATTGACCGCAACCTCTCGTGGAGCCCTCACTGCGTCTATCTGAAGAAGAAGCTAGCCGCCATTGCTCAGGTCTTCCAATTTCTATGCGGGAAAAACTGGGGTACACCAGTCCATTCTATGTTGCAGCTGTACATGGCTTTGTTTCTCGGACTCCTTCGTTACAGCCTACCAGTATTGTCAAATGCATGCAAGACGAACTTTCGCGCCTTGGAGAGCATACAAGGTCAAGCCCTACACACGTGTTTAGGGCTGCCTAGTTGCACCTCAACAGCAGCGACAATCGCCATTGCAGGAGACCATACAATCCAGACACATGTAGCTGTCGACTCTCTCAGAGCGCACATTCGCCATCTGTCAAGGATCCCCGACCATCATTTGGCCTCCCTACCAGCCGAGAGACCTCAAGCGACCTTTTCACGAGTTATTAGCGCTCATCATGAGTACATACCGGCATCATTTACACCGGCGGCGAAGCCTTCCTCTCCCCTGTGGTGCCTGCGACAGCCTCAAGTGAATTTTGCTATTCCTGGAATTACAAAAAAGTCCAAACATCCATCGCCGGCTCTGAAGCAACTTACGCTCATATTACTGCACCAGACGTATCATGATCGCATACATATATATACCGATGGTTCCACCTCACCTACCAGCTCAACTGCCGCATTCGTCGTTCCAGCCAAGAACGTTACAGTTAAATTCAAATTGTCGCACACGACTTCATCTACATCGGCAGAACTTGCAGCTCTCCATGCCGCTATGATGTACATCACCGAAGAGCCTACAGAGAAATGGGTCGTATTTTGTGACTCTAAGGCAGCCCTTCACAGCATCAAGTCCGCATTACGTCACAGAACTTACGAGCAAATGACATCTGAAATCAGGGAACTGCACCACCATGCTCTGGAAAGTGGACCCCACATTATATTTCAGTGGATTCCTGCTCACTGTGGCATCGTCGGCAACAACCTAGCTGACAAGGCTGCCCGGTGTGCCCACGAAGATACCAAGACGCGTCCAACACCTTTGGCGAGGTCAGACGCTGCCAGAGAACTTCGCCAACTTGCGCGTAAGAAGTCCCAAGATCTCTGGATTTCAAGTGGCTTCAATTGCAGATTACGTAAACTGGACCCCACGCTACGACTACAACTGCCATCTAGTCTTCCCCGCGGCGAAGCAACCTTGTTGTGTCGCTTGTGGCTGGGAGTGGCGTTCACGAACGCATACTCCTACCGTATGGGAATGGCCGAGAGCCCGATGTGCGACTCCTGTGGGTGCGAGGAGACCATCGAGCACCTATTGTGTACCTGCCCTCGCTACGATGTCCAACGCCTCTCTCTGCGGGCAACTTTACGCAGACTGGACTCGAGATCTTTCACCGAGTCAAAGATACTCGGACCGTGGCCACACCCGTCACTGGCTCGAAAAGCGATTCGTGCACTAGTGCGGTACTTGAAGTGTACGGGCTTAACAGACCGTTTATAGTGTCCTTGTGTATGGTGTCGCTCCCACACGTACTCAGTGCTTCCTCTCTCCCTTTCTTCCTCTTTCTATTCCCCTTTCCCCCACCCCCAGTGTAGGGTAGCAAACCGGATGCTGTTCTGGTTGACCTCCCTGCCTTTCCTACCCTTGTTTTCTCTTTCTCTCTTTCTCTACGAACTGTAGCCGGTGAGCTTGCAAGGTGTATCCACTTGGAACGAATTTACAGAACGAGGCCAGTTTGGAGATACGCGCCATCAAGCTCGCAGTCAGAATGCCCGGTTGATCCACTTTCTTTTTCATAGCGAATCTCTATATGACTAGGTTTCCGTGTATTTTTGTTCTCCGTGAACAAAAAACACAGTGCGGGCTCTCTTGGTCCGCGCTCCAGTTAAATGCATGGCTACTTTCCCCCGGATCCCCGGATCCGTTCACGTTTGAGCACAATAATGGAACCTACAGCTGCCGAGCAACGAATTCCAGTTTTGTTCTGCAGTTGCTATGGGAAGGCCACATATAGTTAGCACTACCGAAGAGCAACGTCCGTTTGAGGAAAGACGAAGGGAACAGCAACAGGAATGTCAATGGCGGCCGAATAACACCACCGAATATCGTGCGGGAGAAGCGGACCGCAAGTGGCACGTCAAGCAAGACGATGAACTTCCCACCGGGCCACGTGCCAGAGCCGATCAGTGTGCACCATGACGACCACAAAGCCATACTCACCACCATCACGACAAACAAAGAAGTAATGACCCACCGATCGAGACAAAATAATGACCACCGATCAAGACAATAAATGTGTGTGAGTAACTTTCGTCACAATGACTACGGATCAAGACAACAAATGAGTTCGTACATTTGCCCAAAATGCTGTGTCACCTTTGTGTCATGTCCTAAAAAAGCTTTGCTGGTCATGCACCATCACAGATTGTAATGGCTCATGATTTCAACAAAGCGCTCTTTTAAGCTTTGAAGGATAAAATTAACTGGAACGCCCATGTATATGTCCTAGACTTTGAGAAATTGTATCGCGAAACTGGTCATCCAGGAAATTCTTTCCAAGTGGACACGCCTTGCAAACTCATAAGCTCAAGGTGCGTTATAAACCGCAACGTGTGCCGTAAAGTAATTATCAGAATGTGAATTAGTTAACCTTTGTTAATTAGTTCAATATATATCTAGATTCCCCGTGCTGGTAATGTCCACCTCTTTCAATAATCCCGTTCAAAGACAAGAAGTCTGCGATCTGCCACAGGCGATTTATAAAAAATTCCATAAAACTTAAGAATGATCACTCCGTACATAAGGAGAAGGTAGGGGATGAATGGGCTAGTTGATATTTGAGAAAATCATGGCACAATGTAAATATAAATGTGCACTTTATATATGTATCTACATATAACATTGAGATGATGGCACAACGGAGGCGTTTGCTTAAACGAAAACTTAAAATTTAGTATCCCGCCAGTTTCAAGTGTGGAACTCTTCGGCAGTACAGTTGGAAAATTGAAAGTTTCAAACTGACCTGACGAAAGCAGTGCCACTTTCGAAACTCAAGGCATAATAAATTTCAGGTTTTCGTTTACGAGAATGCCTGCGTGGTGCCATCATTTCTACTACACATATTACACAGACACACACACACACACATATATATATATATATATATAGATATATATATATATGTGTGTGTGTGTGTGTGTGTGTGTGTGTGTGTGTGTGTGTGTGTTACTGAGAGGTAGGAATATTTTTGATTGCTGCAAGGTTTTAATGGAAAAGTCGATGCAGTTTTTAAAAACAAGCACTGCGACTAAGTTACGGCCGGAGAGCGACCTTTCTCAAGACAGGTGGGCCTCCGGCCGAAGCGTCCACACAATTAATAGTTTGTTTTTTTGTTAAGTGCATCAACATTTCAATTTATATACACATGATGGCAGCGGCGTATATCATGTGTATCCAGGGTATACAAAATTATGCATTTCGTTAATCAGTAGGCAAACAGCGACAACCATACCGCCTTTGACGTTCAATTGCACGGACCTACACAGCCAGACATTTCTTCAAGAGTGCATACATGGCGTATAGGGGCAGAGAAACTAGAGATCCCGTGTGAAAACATTAGACTGGTGCTCATATTCCCACACAAAGCCTTGCTCTGCGCGGCTTATCACGCCCGCCGATCGAGCCGTGGGAACGCTGGCTTCTGGGATCCTCCCCTGGCGCGCCGTTGCTGCAACAAATAATCGGGGCTTGAAAATTTTATGAAGCTGCACTCGCGCGATGAAATATGGGGGTTACGTAAAGGTTACAGAACGAGGCTCTTTGTTCATGAGCGCCATACGAGCAAATGGGCGTCTACTAATTATAAGACGTTGGAAAATTTCGTTCTTTGAAAAGCGCCTTCGTGGGTACAATTTAACGTTATGAAACTGATAGCATAGGCGAGCCCTCTTGACATTATGAAAGAGGTAACAACGTCCGCCGCTCGCAAAAGTACTAATGGCATAACGGATTTCTTTTAATTAGGCTTTTCTTTCTTTTGGGGGTGGAGGGGGGAGGGGCATTTTTGTTCGGCGATCGATAATATCTGATTCCCTAGCGAAAAGTTGTGCAATCGCGGCAACCGGGACCCAGAGTTTCTCTTTCTTGCTTGCGGGTTTGACTGTCAATCTGAGTTCATATGGTGTCCTCGGAGAGATCGTAGTGTTGTAAAGTCGGCGTTATCTCTGTGGAAGTCACTCATGATGCTGATAAGTAATGTACCTGACAACACTGGCATTACGCGTGCACCAGCCCAACCATCACACTCTGCCATTTACGCCTCTGAAAGGACTGCGGAGAAGGCAAAATATTTTCGGGTGAGTAGATTACGAAATAAAATGACTCTGCATTTAATTTTTTTTCCAAAAGATAGCTTGCTTATTAACGGAGGAAAATGGAAAGCGGCTGCCTTTTTCCTTCATTCCGATTCCAAACCACTGATCCCTTGACATCATGAAGGCATGACGTATTTTCCAGTACTTTCGTATAAATCACTGCTCTTTGTTCTCGCAAGGCACACACAAGATACCGCCATCGATTCCAACTCACCTACAGGTAAGTTTATGCTGTTTTTCTTTAGGATGTCCAGGGAGGGGGAAAGAAAGCACGGGCCACAGAGGGAGGGAGGTGAACTAGACGAGTGCCTAGGGGAGGAATAGGAAGAGGAAAATAAGATGGAAGATGATACGACGGGAGGACTGCAAGTGGTCTCAAATGAGGATGATGTCTAGGCACGTTGGTATTGCAGTACTCAGTTGCATACGTAATGAGCAACGCAAGTACGTAGCGTGGTCATAGACGACCGCGCGTTCAGCACTACAGCTGTATATATTGTGGGCCTGCTTTGCCGGAACAATTACTTATATTATGAAAACCAGAGTATGTTCGTGTAAGGTGACGTCAGATTACCCATTATTTGTGAACCTTTTACGCTTGCGCCGTACAAAACGTGCTATGTATTGCTCATGACTTCCAAGCATTCACTGAGGCCGCTGGTCGCAGGAGCGTCTACCTCCGTTCGGTCAGTAGTAAGAAGACAAGACCTTCGCCACCTTTCACGCAATAATCATGTCTCATCTTGTCGCACAAAAATGTGGCTTAATGATTCATCGATTTGCATGACGCGTACCTAATCGTTCTTTCATATGACACGCACTATTTTCTTTCTTTCTTTCTTTCTTTCTTTCTTTCTTTCTTTGATCGCGAGTGCGAGTAGTGAGACAATTGTCCTAGCCTTCTAAGCGTCGCCTACTTTGTATGAACGAGAGCATAGATCAGTTCGTAAAACAGCCATGTTGATATATCAGCTCGTAGCTTCAAGGAGTAAGACTGGTAGGCAAGCACGGAGGCTTTAAACAGAAAGGAAAAAAAAGCAAGGCAGTCTCCTATTGCGTCTTTGACACCGAAGGGCATGTGCGATCTTACCGGGTACATGACACTTTCATTGTGCTCGCATGTGGCGAGAGAACAGCCTCTGCCTGTGGTCTTTCTCTTCCCCTTCCTCTATGTAAGGTAGCCGAACGGACGCTTTTTCCCGTTAACCTCCCACACGCACGTTTCTTCGTACCTTCTTTCTCTGACCCGCTTCATTCAGTCGCTAAACCAATCACTCGTTTGCTCACTCGCACACTGGCGCGGAGATGTGAGCACCTTTAATGACACACTGCGCTGTACCTGCTCTATACTAATACTCTTCGCCTCAGGACCGTTGCCAGCATTCTCATCGTATGCGAAATCTCTGAAAGGATATTGAAGCTTCGTTTACAGGAAGAATACGCGGGTGGGTCAAGTCAGAAGCCGAGCTGACGCAGTCCGACAAGACATGCATGCCTCTTGCCAAGTGGGTTGAGTTCGTTCACCCATCGCTTGCATACGAGTCGACAGAACTGGCCTGGATGCTAACTCTGCCGCATCCGCCAGCGTTAACATGAACCCCGAAGACCGATTTTGGGCCCAACGAGCCGACTTGACGCGACTTTATCGCGTTCTTGTGAACGCACCTTGAGTGGAAAGCCCATCCACTCTGGAGCGGGCGCGTACCTCCTTGGCGTCCCCAACGCGCAAATACCCTCTCGGTACCCGAGTTGCGCTAAATCCTATGAGGGCACGCCAACATATAGCGTGCCGGCCTTGAAAAGCCAGTTTATTTTAAAAGTACTCTGCTGTCGGGGCCACCGAAGCCGCCCACCTTTAAGGCGAGGCTGCTGCCATGACAACGGGGGCGGTGAGGGATTTTGCGCCGAATGTTAGATCTGTGGGGGGCGATGCCGTCGCCAGTATTTCGACCTCCTCGGCTCCTCGAAGTCTTCGCTTCTCAATCCGGTTTCTCACAACTTTTTTTTGTTTTCTTCTTACAGCGAAGCTGTATATGGCTATGGTTGTATGTATTTTACGTGTCCGTGCGTGAACAATAAAAAAAAAGTTGAGCGCGAGCCAATCCGGGAGCCGACCCACGGTGGTGGTGAAGCAGGCTTTAAGTACTCAGCACCTAATAATAATACGAAGAGGAATAACTATAATAAACAAACTAAATAAATCAAGATGCATGGTTTCAAGTCACTCGGTGTACTGGAATTGTTTGTGAAGAGCACAGGGATTCACGAGCTGGAGGCCTTGCCATATATGCAAACGAGAAAATGAATGTACAACTACGCACCCTGGACTCGCAAGAGGACAATGCCACATACTGTGGGGATCTCTGTGCCGTACAAAGAACGAACGAAAGTGTAATGTCGACTGTGTATATATATCCAGGCACACCCTAAGGTGATGTCGAGAAGTTCATGACCACGCACTTTGCATGGATTAGCCGTGATGACACTACCCCTGTGACTACTATTGGAGACTTCAATGTGGGCATTTCAAAACGGGACAAGAACTGGCTCACTCAGTTGGTGCTGAAAAAGCTTGGTTTGAAATGTCACACCAATGCAAATCACTCGACTACTCAAGGGTCTTGTACAGATTTACCTTTGGCCAAGAATCTGTCTAATGTTTTCACCAAACCAATGAGTGTGCGCATGTGGCGGTTGCGTGCAGTCACCCGACCATATCTTGAGACCGGTCTGCGATCACCCCTGAAGAAAACTGAACACCAGGCCGGGGCACATGTTGTGCCCGTTTGATAAACAGTGGGTGCCGGGCGGCGGTGGGAATCGAGCCCACAACCTACCGCAGCCGCGCCGGGTGCTCTACAACTAGGCTACAGCCGCGGATCCCATCCGTCACATCCATCCATTTCATCCACACATCCCATCGATCCATCACATCCATTCAGTCATTCCATCTATTCATCTTATCGACCCGTCCCATCCAACCATTCATCACATCCATCAATCCTATCCACCCTTTTTATCTATCCATACATTCGACACATCACATCTATCGATCTCATTTATCCATCCCATCCATCGCATCCATCTATATATGCCATTCAACCCGTCCATACACCTGGTGTTTTGAGTGGACGAATGTACGCGTATCTACGCAGACATCAGAGACTGGTGCCATCCGTGGTTCCATTCATTCATTACATTACAGGTCCCAAAAAATGCTTCGAGATCACAGTTGGAGCAGCGTTCCGGACAATGAATATTTTCATAGCTCACCATGAAGCGTAACGTACCACAAAATATGTGCTAGCAGAATTCGCCTTTCGTCTCAAAAGACACGTGCGGGCTATCTCATTCCAATGTTTGCCGTCTAATATAATACGAGCCCGTAAGGATCAACGTTACACTGGCAAGCTCTCACCGCATGTTGCTGTTACGCCCGGTGGCGGGTGTTTTATACGAGCCCTTGCAACACCGAAGACGTGTTCCTGACTTAGCTTTTCGCACTACAGCTACATGCTCAAAATATTCAGCAATGTCTCAAATGCTGGGGGAAATTTTGTTCAACTGCTTAGGCAATCCGGAGACTTATTAATACGATGCTCCAAAAAGTCGAGCTTGCTCTTGTTGAAGCCATTACAGAAGTGACACATGCGCAGGTGCGGCACATGTTTCTTCATAGAGAAAACTTTTTTCTTCATGTGGCTTGGTAAAAATATGTGTGGAGAAACCCAACACGGGACACACGTGAATGAGGTAAGCAGACATGTCGTAAATCCAAGCATTGGGAGCAAAGCAATAACATTAAAAACGACCGTGTAAAAGACCGTTACGTATAATGGCCGTACTCAAGCCGTTGGGAAATAAGGGGGACATTTTCTGGCAACCGTACTGTTCTTGATCATCAACGTCGCCATCCGATAACCAACGCAGTTCAACGTCTTCTTTCTCCGAATCTTGCAGTTAGGTTCTTTCTCCTAACCTTGTGTATGCTGCTGCCATTGTGGCAGCCATGAATCGTATGTCCTGTATTTTTGTTACACAGTATTTTCTTTAAGTCGCATTATGTATAGTGCATTCTACTCCTTACTCGGTAGCACTAATCACTGTTTATATTTCTTGCATAATTCAGAAACCCACCACATCACAGTTTACATCAAAGTTCGGGGATGGCTTACATGAAATGGGTTGTGCTTCGAAAATTTCTGAGAAATGGACTTGACTTCTGCATACTTCCGACCTGAATTCCGCTTTCTCTACTTATGCTTCGAGCTTAACTATCATAAATTTAGTTATTAACATTTTGTTAATCGGTTAACCCAGTCATTTGTAGCACAATCTTTTTTTTTTTTTTAAATGCGAGGATAAATGCCTTAGCGTTCGCCTCTTAAATTGGTGCCCATATAAAAGGCCAATTTCTCTATCTGTCTATCTGCCGCACACAGTCTAGTTCTTAGACTTTCTCAAATAAAACAAAAACAAGCTGTTGTATACCCAGATATGCACCTATCTCTAAAATATTGCGGTAGAAGTCATCTTACGATGACTGTCGATAACGCGATTAGCTTTAGAAGAATCTAGTGACACACCGTATTCCTAAAGTCACTGCATTTAACATATGTAGTGGTCACCGCGAGGCTTCACTTGTAGGGCACTCCCTTGCCATGGTCGATAGCGGCACGACGGCGACTGTACGACGCTGACACATTAACGACGACGTCATGACGAAGAACTGACGTTGATGGAATGACACATGTGGTATGGTGACGCCTGCGTGTCGAAAATGAGGTGACGATACTTGAATGACGACGATGACATAACGACGACGGCGTGACCACGAAATGTGGAGAATGCGATGACGACAGGTTCACGACGACGATGGCGTGGTGATGATAGTATGACGATAACCAGATGACAAAGCTGGAATCATGATGAAGGCATGACAACAGATCATCATCATCATCATCAGCCTGGTTACGTCCATACTTCTCCAACTTCCCCGATCATGTACTAATTGTGGCCACGTTGTCCCAGCAAACTTCTTAATCTCATCCGCCCAAATAACTTTCTGCCGCCCCTGCTACGCTTCCCTTCCCTCGCAATCTAGTCCGTAACCCTTAATTACCATCGTTTATCTTCCCTCCTCTTTACATGTCCTGCCCATGCCCATTTCTCTTTCTTGATTTCCACTAAGATGTCATTTACTCGCGTTTGTTCCCTCACCCAATCTGCTCTTTTCTTATCCCTTAACGTTACACCGATCATTCGTCTTTCCATAACTCGCTGCGTCGTCCTCAATTTAAGTAGAACCCTTTTCGTAAACCTCCAGGTTTCTGCCCCGTACGTGAGTACTGCTAAGACACAGCTGTTATACACTTCCCTGTTGAGGGATAATGGCAACCTGATGTTCATAATCTGAGAATGCCTGCCAAACGCACCCCAGCCCATTCTTATTCATCTGATTATTTCAGTCTCATGGTCAGGATCCGCGGTCACTACCTGCCCTAAGTAGATGTATTCACTTACCACTTCCAGTGCCTCGCTACCTATCGTAAACTGCCGTTCTCTTCCGAGACTGTTAAACATTACTTTAGTTTTCTGCAGATTAATTTTTAGACCCACCCTTCTGCTTTGCCTTTCCAGTTCAGTGAACATGCATTGCAATTGGTCCCTTGAGTTACTAAGCAAGGCAATATCATCAGCGAATCGTAAGCTACTAAGGTATTCTCCATTAACTCTTATCCCGAATTCTTCCCAATCCAGGTCTCTGAATACTTCCTGTAAACACGCTGTGAATAGAATTGGAGAGATCGTATCTCCCTACCACACACTACAGTCTAACACACAAGTTCACACAAGTTTTTGGCGTCCCCTTTCTTATGGATTAGGATTCTGTTAGCCTTCTTCCAAGATTCCGGTACGCTCGAAGTCATGAGCCATTGCGTATACAGGGTGGCCAGTTTTTCTAGAACAATCTGCCCACCATCCTTCAACAAATCTGCTGTTACCTGATCCTCTCCAGCTGCATTCCCCCTTTGCATAGCTCCCAAGGCTTTCTTTACTTCTTCTGGCGTTACTTGTTGGAGTTCAAATTCCTCTAGACTATTCCCTCTTCCATTATCGTCGTGGGTGCCACTGGTACTGTATAAATCTCTATTGAACTCCTCAGCCACTTGAACTATCTCATCTATATGAGTAACGATATTGCCGCCTTTGTCTCTTAACGCATACATTTGATTCTTGCTTATTCCTAGTTTCTCCTTCACTGCTTTTAGGCTTCCTCCGCTCCTTAGAGCATGTTCAATTATATCCATATTATACTTTCTTATGTCAACTGTCTTGCGCTTGTTGATTAACATCGAAACTTTTGCCTTTTCTATTCTAGCTGTAGGATTAGAGGCTTTCATACATTGGTGTTTCTTGATCACGTCTTTCGTCTCCTGCGATAGCTTACTGGTATCCTGTGTAACGGAGTTACCACTGACTTCTGTTGCACACTCCTTAATGATGCCCATAAGATTGTCGTTCATTGCTTCGACACTAGGATACTCTTCCTAGGTTAAAGCCGAATACCTGTTCTGTAGGTTGATCCGGAATTCCTCTATTTTCCATCTTACCGCTAACTCATTGATCAGCTTCTTATGTACCAGTTTCTTCCGTTCCCTCATCAAGTCTAGGCTAATTCGAGTTCTTACCATCCTATGGTCACTGCACCGCACCTGGCCGAGCACGTACACATCTCGTATGTTGCCAGGCTTAGCACAGAGTATAAACTCTATTTCATTTCTAGTCTCGCCTGTCGGGCTCCTTCAGGTCCGTTTTCGGCTATCCCGACAACAGATACACGATAGTAACTGTCTGACTGCAACGCAATGACAAGGATGGCATGACAATGACACATAGTGACAATTAAATGAATAAGCAAGATTACTATAAAATGACGAAGGACTGATGTTTGTTAATTGATGAAGACACTATGACGGTGACAGTATGAGGACAACGGGAAGACGTTATTCAAGTGATGACGGTGGTAAAACGAAAGCATGATGACGATGGCATGATGACAATGGGGATGACCCTCTGACTATGATGACAATGACGGCTTGACAAGCGTTGAACGACGAACTTAGAATAACGGCAATAGAGTGACCACGACGGCATCACGACGATGGTATGAGAACAAATGCATCACCAGTGAATAACGACGATGACGAAACAAATCTACGAGAACAATGAGACGACGACGACCACATGGCGACGAGGACTTGACGATAGTCAGATGACGATCCTTGTGTGACGTCGATGGCACGAAGACGACGGCATGACAACGACGGTATAACAACGGATGGATGATGATGACGATGGCACGACAACGGTGGCTTAATCGTAATAGAATGACGAAGAAGCGATGCGATGGAATGATGAGCGCTGTATGACGACGACGAATGTGTGGGGACAGTGATGACACGACGACGGCATAACGCGAGGCGGATAATGAAGTTAGAATAGCGAAGATGCAGTGACCGTTGTGGCATAAGAAGCATGGTATGACGACGAATGCATGATGACAACCCAACGACAACGGCAGCATGGCAACGATATAGCAACAGGACAAGCTCGCGTGCACGACGACAATGGCGTGATGACGATTGTAACACGAAACATGTATAACAATGCTGTCGTCGCGATGACGGCATGATGAGAGTCGGAAGACGAGGCTGGAGTGAAGACGATGGAACGACTACGACGGCATGACAACGAAGTGTAAGAACTAATGCATAACAGTGGTGTGACGACAATGACGGGACGACAACGGCATAAGGGTAGTTGGATTACAAAGCCGGAATGCAGACGATGGAATGAATAGCATGGCATCACGATCACAAGCACATACCTAGTGAACCAGGCTATTAGAGAATTTCGGCTACTCACTTGGTCGGTGCAGAAGGCACAACGGCAACGGCAGCATGAGAATCAGATCACGAAGCTAGGTCATGAAGCTAGAACGACCATGAAGGCGTCACGAGCACGTACATAGTTCTCGAAGATGGTAGGCGACGTGGGCCACTAGGTCGGCGTAAGACAGACATAGACAGACATAGACAGACAAAGACAGAGAGACAGACAGACATAGAGAGACATATACAGACAGACAGACAGACAGACAGACAGACAGACAGACAGACAGACATAGAGCGACAGGCATCTCAAAATGCCTGAAGTCGACGAAGAATGCTAATCGAATTTATGTTCCGACTAATCACGATTCATGAGGAAACGTATCTTGCTAGAGCAACGTATTGCCATAATATTTAACGGTTAGCAGTGAGATCGATTTCGAAACCTCCCGTCGGAATGCAATTCGGTCAGGCAGCGAACGAAAAAACGGTGCCACTTGGACACGCGGTTCAAAACAACAGTGTGCTTCTGCAAATTCGCACAATGTGCGTCTTGTGGAACATTTGAGCATGCGTCAGTATTACGGTACATTGCGCTCGGCGTCAGAAAACCAAATAAAAAATAATCAGAAAGCAACGACAATAACTGCAAATGACTGGCGTAAATACTCGCGTTACTCTTCATGCCCTGGTGTGTTTTCTCAAATCTGGGAGAGAAATGGAGGTAGATAAAAGAAGGAAACACTAACGCAGTAAGCCGACCGGGGTGTTTCTGACTAAACTGCTCCTTCTTCACTCTGTGGTTTATTGCATTTTATGCATTCTCTACGTCTGCTATCTGGTTAACCACGCTACGTTTTTAGCATGAAGCATTCCTTAACTCGGCCCAGGCATTTTCCATTGAGTACGCAGGCAGGTTCCCGTTTCTCCTCATTTCCGACCTCTTCAATAAAAAAAGGGAACCAGCGTGTCCGATGCTGGAGCCGAACGTTTCTCTCTCTCCGAACACCGCAGTCTGCAGCTCTAGCTACTACGCCACACTCGCAAACACAGTATTCCCGTGCTCAAGCCAAACAAACGATTAGCGCGTCAGTCACGTGCCAGTTTCTCCCGTTCTACGCTCGTGGCAGCTGGCGCTACGAGACCCTTCGGGATCAGCTCACGTACACCGCTCAGCGTTTGAAACGCAATAGAAAGATCACATGGTGGCTGGCGCTTTCTGCGTTGTCATTGAGCATTGGGTTACTGCTGAGGGGCCGAATGCCTTCACAGTGCCTAACAAACACTCTCGCTTTCATACAGCACAGCAATTCATCAGTCTAGTGTCCACAGCGCCAACCGGTGGCACAAAAAAGCAACAGGAGACCACATGCTATGAGTATCACGTTTCAATCGCATAACACTTTAGATTCCCCACTTCTTTCCTAGTAGAAGCTAACACTAAGTAGAAGCAGTATGGCACTGCGACGCCTTCGTGGATGGCCCCGGTCGAACACATTCTAACGTTGTCTTAGCATAGAACGGAGGACGAACTTTAGTACGTGCCTGTGTGTAATACGTAGGTCGCTGATGGCGTAGGGAATCCGTGTATGTATGGCTCATGTCCGTGGCATTGCCTTCGACTATGTAGTATCCGAAAATCGACCTGTCGCAAAGTCATGTCGAACGGCCGTAGTTGAAATCAAGACGTTTCTGTAATACGACGGTCGTCCCTCTGATCATCGTCCCGCTTCACTCACCACGCACACAACTGCTTGCCCTACACAATCACATTGGTACTGTTGGTAACGTTTTGAGAAACCACATACGATATTGGAGAGCCAGCCAGCTACAAAATGCTTGGCATACTATCCATTCCTACAGCGCGTGAATGCTTTGTAAGATTTTTTTTCCTCTCTCCCTCTGAGACAATTTCAATGCACGTCGTTCGAATAAGGTAGGATGGTCACCAGAACACGAACCTTAACCAACTAGCCCTGTGTCATCTTAGAGCTGGGTGTACGCGACGCACAACGATAACGCTAACGGTTTCAAACCTCGCGATGCCCTCCGCACCTGAGTTGGAACTAAATATACGGCTGAGTCGCAACTATAGGCGTGTAATGGAAATTTCGCTCTACTTACACTACGGGTAATGTTGAGGTAGCACAATTTCTTTTTTTAAGTGGCAGTTTCACCCGAAAAACGAAGCACTAACAGCAATAGAGATGTTTAGCGCCGCGCTTGAACTCCTCGCATCCTGTTCTAGCCATGCGCGGGTGCACGCACGGTAACACTTGCCGGGCAGAAGAAACAGCGCCTTAGCAGCTACCAGGCGTCTCACAACGGTGGCGTGACTAGCAGCGCTGCCAATGGGGTTGCAGGCGTCGCGCCTAAGAGGCATGACATCAGACCGACGGGTGAGCGTCGGCGTTAAATGAGCGCCTAGTTATTATGTATGTACGGATAGTTATAGGCAATTAATTAGATTGACATTTACTTCCCAGCTCAGAGTGCACACGTAGCCTCTCAGCAGGAACGCTGATGCGCTTACAGCGTGCGTGTGCCAGCCGTTGAAAGAAAGCGCCGCACGGCGCTGCGGCGTTTACGCGTCCAAGCTATTGAACTCCAAGTCTCTGGAGAACCCCTGGCTCTCGTAGCGCGAGCCGCGCGTGCGCCGTGCGTCCGCGGGAAGGAACGACAACACTGGCGTCGGCGCCGAAGAGCCGAATGCACTTAGAGCGTCCATAGAATTGCTATTGGAAATGAATTCAATAAAAGAATAAATTAAATAGGTCGGTTTGGCGTCCCTGCGGAATGCTCTTGGCTATGAGGTAAACCAATTCCTGAACCATCCTTGACCACTCAAGTGACTCCGATGTGCAGCTGAACCTCTCAATATACGATAACTTTGGGTTCCCCGTTGCCCCGTTTCCCACTATACAGCTGCCCTTCTCGGGAACGCAACGTCGGATTGTAAAACCGAACCGCAGCCACTCAGTCGTAGTGACGATTTTCCTGGCGCACAGCAACAGCGGCATCTGCTTACCGCGACACAACATAAACTACTCAGCTCAACATCCAGATAAAATGACAAAGGCGAAGCTGACCGCTATTGGTTTTCGAAGCTTCATTGCGCAATGCTGCAAGAAAACAATAGCGAGTAGTGTTGAAAGGATCACAAAATTGTCCCTATTTGCCCTTACCCCTCCCGCCCGCCCCGCCACCAAAAGATTAATCGCTCATTTTGGTGTACCGGATTTAACCGCGTGCTCTACAGCACATCAGCCGAGATTGTAAGTGGGACATAAACGACCCTGCCCGAAATTGCAATAGTCTTATATTGAATAAACTGCCTTCTTAGCCAGCAGCGTAATAAATCCATTAAAGGGCGTAATAGAAACAGAGCGGCAGGCCTCTGAACGAAATTGTTGGTCCAATGGGGACCATCGTAATCGAGCAAATTCTCTTGCTTGCGGGGGGACACGCTTTGTAGGCCTTTTAAAAAGAATGAAACAAAGAAGCCATAGTAGGCAGCTGGCACCGTCCTGCTGCAACACGTTGCGTCGCTTTATTTGATTGCCGCGTAAGTTACTCAAGCGCCTATGGGCTTAGCGGCAATGCATGCTTTGGGCTCATTAAGACGTAACAGGCCGCTAGCGTCGACAGTGAAGGATGGCGCTAATCTGCGCTCTTTATCGTCGCCATCACGGCTGGCAAATGCGAAGTCGATGCGCCGCTAATTTGGCACTCAAGGTTAATGATATCGGAGCACTTCGTCATCCGTTAATGCCTGTGTGGCTGTAAACAAAGTAGCCGAAACTAAACACAGGCTGTGCGAAGTCGCTGACGTGTAATTAGATATAGAATTATCGCGTAAAAAAGCTGATGCAAAAATGAACGAACGGTTCAATGAATTAATGAAATAAAGTGAGTGAGTGAGTGAGTGAGTGAGTGAGTGAGTGAGTGAGTGAGTGAGTGAGTGAGTGAGTGAGTGAGTGAGTGAGTGAGTGAGTGAGTGAGTGAGTGAGTGAGTGAGTGAGTGAGTGAGTCGGCCATTCTTTCATTCGTTCGTTCAATTGATTTTACTCTTTTTATTTCTTTCTTTGCGTGAATTATTCCCTCACTCAGTCAATCAATCCATAAGTCAACTTTCGCTTCTGGCTGCTAGCACAAATTTTCATCGCAGGTCATCAATCAACCACAGCCGAGAATTTTGAGAATGCAGGTAGCTGTGAATCGACGCATTGCAGCCACCGAAGTTACAACCGATAAGATGAATGGGCAGTTTAAATGGATGAGGCAAAGGGCTGTAATTTAAAGCAAAGGCGGCATGCAGCTGTATGAAGTCACCTTGGATGTTAGGTGACAAAAGTTATGCGCCGCACAACACGTAAAATCAAATTATGAAGGAAGGTGAATATACCACTAGCGTAGGTGTAGTATGTGCTGCTCTCGCTCGAAGCATCAAGAAGGCACAAATACCGTCATCAGCATTAAAGCAGGCAGCATTATTGCTATTACCTGAGGTCCACAGTGACCGCTTACATGTTTACACCGATGTTGTGCAGTCCAGTTATGCAGCTGCATTGTTTCTCGCAGCAAAAGCAACAGTGATATAATTCAGCACATCGAACTTGACACCAACGACGGCTGTCTAACTTGCAGCTCTGCGTGCAGCAATTCAACTGATCGATCAGGAAACGCCCCAGGAATGAGCCCATATTCTGCAATTCCAAGGCCACCCTTAAGAGTTTGCTCTCTGTATTGCGCCGTGGACCCCACGAACGGCTTGTCGAGGACACACGAGAAATTTACCATCAGGCATTTGATACAGTACACGAGTTTGTATTTAAATGGTGGCCAAGTCATTGCTGTATCCATGGAAACGAGCAAACAGACGCAATCGGCACACATCAGTGCCGATTGCGGCGCTATCCCGCTGTCAAGAACAAACACAGCGGGAAAGCTCTGTGAGCTTGCTCGCGAGATTACATTTGTTCAATGAAATTCGGCAGACCTTAAAAACCAGCGCCTCTGTTTTCTGGATCCTCATCTGAAGCTCCGCCTTTCACATGGCCGGCCACGAAGGGAGGTACCTATCATCTATCGCTTATGGCTTGGAGTAGCTTTTACCATTGCGTACTCTTAGCTCATGAGCATGGCCAAAAGTCCACATCGTGAAGCTTTCGGGTGCCAAGAGACGATAGTGCACCTTCTGTGCCACGGTCGTCGCTTCGATGCACAAAGAAAAGTCCTCAGTACCGCGCTCGATAGGAACGACAACGCCCCTACGGAAGATCGAATTCTTGGACCCTGGTCCCAGCTACTGCCGCCGGCATGAATTGCTTTATAAGGGCTAGTGTGGTTTTTGATGCAAACGGAACTCATTGGAAAAGTGTATAATGTGCGAACTGATGCGGTCCTTTTTTTTCTTCTTTTTTAATATTCTCTTGCTTCTTATCTTTTACACCCTTATGCCAATGCCCTGAGCAGAGCAGCCAACCGGACACCCAATCTTGTTGACCTCTCTGCCCTTCAACTCCAGTTTTCCCTCCCCCCGCCCGTCCTCGTGTTCTCGCGCAGTTTTAACCTTCTTTCAAGTATGTACCAACTAGCCAGCAAGAAGTTTCTACCAAATTATGAAAGATTAATGAAATATTTGGGGGACGCGGTGCTATGATTACGGGTTCGTTTGATCCCACGGGAGGTGTTGTCTAGGCATGAGAACGTATTTTTTCTTAGGAAGTCTTGAGTCAGTTTTAAACGACTTGGTCTATATCGAAATTCCCTGAAAAGAATATAAATATTCCTACATATTTGTTGCATTTCTTCCCCTTTCTGTGGCACTTGTCAGCCTGCTCGTTCCCTATTTTCCTCTCGGTGCATTTTAAGGGTGTCTTCATATTAAGAAATCCTCATAAACCGAAATTGAATAATATCTAATGGTCCTCGCTTCCGACAATCATTTCGAGCAAGAATCAAACAACAGAAATTTCATATCATCGGCAACACGAAACAAGGAACTGTTTAGTGTTTCGGAGCCCGCATATTCCTCATCAAATTGCTATGGATATATGCACAATGTTCATCCAGTTTTGCTGTTTGCACAGAAAAGATAATGCATATGCATAATATATCGCTATTCTAGAATCTCAGTCTGTTTTGGCCCCAGCTGTTGCCATCGCTAAAAAGAAGAAAAGTTATAAATGGCGTGAGCTTTCACGAGACGCTCAGACTTCCGGTGCAGTTTTGACCGCCAGCTGTAGATCTGCTGCTTTGAATATATCGATTTCCGAAACGATCTAGGACGCCAAATAACACCAGCGTTACGCTGAGAGAGGGAACATGTGGATTTCTCGATGGGCCTAATTTAGAACCGAGTTCTTGCCGACGCAGAACAAGTTCTGTGTGCCTTCATATCATGGCAAGCCAATCTAGGGGCAGGACGTGGACTTGTTGGGACAGCCTATGCAATTTGTCTCGCGAAGAACAGCGGGGCATATTGAAAATAGAAAAGACCACATTCGTAGGTGAATTAGAGGTCAGCAACAGATTTCTTCTGAAATAAAAAAAAAGAAAAGATTCAATTTTGGGGTTTTACGTGCCAAATTTAGGATGTAATTATGAGACACGCCGTAGTGGGGGACTCCGGGTTGATTTCGAGCACCTGTGGTTCTTTAACGTGCTTCCAATGCACAGTACGCGGCTGTCTTTTTCTCTTTTTTTTTTTGCATTTCGCACCCCATCGACATGCGGTCGCCGTGGCCGGGATTCGATCCCGCAACCTTGGGCTTAGCAGCGCAACACCAAGGCCACTACTGCCGCCAAGACGGGTTCTTCTGAAAGTAGTTCGCATAAGCACGTACAATACAGTAGACTGAGTGTTTGAAGGTTTCTTGCAATGAGTTTTCTGTAAGTCAACGACAACGTACAATGGTAAAGATCAGTTGGACTTGGTGTGATCTCTTCATTGTTCGCTCTATATGTTATTTGTGTAGTATTACAATTAAGGCAAGGCGACAATAAGTTAAAAAAAAGGGTAAGGGGACGATATTCGCTTTCCTCCGCCGCTGGCGCAGCAAAAGCAATGGCCGATTAATTGGATTCATTTGGTGATATTCGAAATAAAAAAAAATGCGAAGTGAAGCTGTGAGCCCAAAAATTTACTGAACTTAACGACCTTTCTCTATCCCTTACTGGTTTTATTGTGCCTTGTGCGCAATGAAACCAGTAAAACTTGCACACGCTGTTTAAGTACACTTCGGTATGCGACAGAAGCAGCGAGTCTACATCACCAGAAGATCACGTGTCGTCATTTCTATTCCATGCGTGCAGTGTTTAAGTGATTACAGAACCGTCCTTTTCCTTTATGCGAGTGATTAATCGGCCACCTTTCGGCGCAACGGCTTTCGTCGCGCTCACTGTCGCACATGATCCGACATTATTGGCGAGAGATGAACGATGACGCCCACTACTGCAACACTCTTATATTGAATAAACTGCCGTATTAGCTAGCAGCGCTATCAATCCAAGGGTTTGGATATGCCGATTCCCGATGCAAGCGCGTTTATTTTTTCTTCTTTTTTTTTAGCTGGTACACATGCACTTCCTCTGTACATATTGCGGCCAGTGACTTAGCAATTTTCGGCGAGGATAGGCGCGTTTTCGTCACGTACTCGTGCTTTTGGACTTGTTTCATAAAATAGCTTGCTTCGCTGACATACTTGCATTAACAATCGCTGCAAGCTGTACCGGTAAATACACAAAGAAAAAAAAATTTTTTTCACGTGGTAGCTGGTCGTTCGCGTTTCCTAAAAGTTTCCTTGGCCTGCATCTTGGCACGTGTGGAGCTGTGGCTTCGTACCTGCGGTGGCTTGAACGTGGGCCTGGTACGTGCGCAATCGCCGCTCGCATCCTCCATGATGATGTATAAGGCCGTCTTGCTCGGTGATTCATTTGGCGTCCTTGAACATGTATTTGTCCGGCCGGACGGGTTCCCGTCACAGTTTAAATTTCGTCACTCGGGGATGTCGAAATTGCCGGCAACTTTCGTTCCTAGACTTTTCACATGCGGCGATTGACGAATTAGCAGACAAGAATGGCGTAAGCAAGCAAAGCAATCATGATCGGCGTTATATGCGCTGTTTGTTTTTTTTTGGCTAGTTCAAGGTGCGCTTTTTATGAAGTCTGATCACGCCGTCGTCAAATCATCAAAGGATGTGTTGGTGTGATGACTTGTTTACCATTACTGTTCCAAATTCAGTGCACTTCACTTAAGGACAAACGCTGCATCACACGAACATAAGCGCTGGACTGCAGTTGAACGTTTGTTGTTGCTGAGTGAAACGCAACTATGCTTACGCTTAATGTGTCCCTTCCACCTTCCCTCCTCCCCCTCTTCATTTCACCCACGCGAGCGCTATATTGAAACGCGAGCATAAATGCTTCTAGCCCAGCGAAAAACTTTTAGTTGCAGTTGAGCGCTCACATTTGTAAGATTTAGTGTTCGTGCATGCCTCAACAAGTGCGCTGTCCTCGCGAGCAACATACCAAAACGTTTATTTCTCTATTCCAAAGGCACTGTGATGTCCACTGGGGCTGCGGGAAACAATCTTATAATGGGCAACGCAGACAAAAACTTACCAAAGCCTCCCTACTGGTTCGAGTAAAGCAGATTTATTCGAGAAAGTCAATGTAGGTGTGCGCATAGAGAATCACTTTAGAAAGAGCAATTTCGCCAAATGTAGCGATAAGGTAAATCCTTATTGAACGTCCGGTCGGAGTAGTTTACAGAATTACGCCTTCCTTGGGGAAATTATATATCGAGTAAATCGGTCGTTGCCTGAATGACCGTGTCCGGGAACAAGGCAATAATGCAAAATAAAATATTTTTTAATTTGGAACCAACGCACATCTGGCTGCCAAGTGAAAAAAAAAAAGTGTACGTGCACCGCCCAATTTGACAGCTGTGCTCAACTTGGTTTCAATAGCTAGGAAAGATCAAGAGTTGTTATTGAGGCGAAGTCGATATGCTATGAAAAACGAAAAGTGTGTCAGTGCGGCTTGTGGGACATTAAAGAAAAAATAACTTTTGGTTTCCGTAGGCCACATGCGCGCAACGATTATAATCGACTGTCCCATATCTGGTTCGTATATATTTAACTACAGGGTCGTTGCCTCTTTTTTAATAAGCCAATTAGGTTCTGGGATTATACATGCCAAAAGCACGCTCTCTTCATGGGACACATCGTTGTGGGGCACTCCGAGTAAATGTTCTTTTTTTTAGTAATTACGGTATTCCAACCTGCTTGAGAGTACTTTACATTACGCTCATATCGGAATGCGGTACCCATAGCCAGGATCGAAAGTACAATCTCGGTCTCAGCAGCCAACGCCAAAACCACTGAACTGCACTGTAAAATAAATTATTCCCTCAAAAGTGAATAACGTGTAACTCGGTCTTTAACTCAAGAGAGAGAAAGCAAGGACAGGAAAGGCATTGAGGTCAACCAGAAGAGCACCCGGTTTGCTACCCTACAGTGGGGGGGAAACGGCAATAGAAAGAGGGAAAAGGGGAGAGGGTAAGCACGAAATGCGTGTGGGAGGGACACTATACAGAGGGACACTATAAACGGTCTCTTAAGCCGCTCCACTTCAAGTATTACACCAGTACACGAATCGCTTTTCGTGCCAGCCACGGGTGAGGCCACGGTCCGAATATCTTTGACACGGTCAACTGTCTTGAGTCCAGTCGGTGTAAAGTTGCCCGCAGAGAGAGGCGTTGGACGTCGTAGCGAGGGCCGGTACACAATAGGTGCTCGATGGTCTCCTCGCACCCACAGGAGTCGCACATCGGGCTCTCGGCCATTCCTAATCAATGGCATTTTCAATGGACGAGCGACCTCGACCAAAGCCCGTCATGGCGTCCGGATAGAACTTCAATCGCTCTGGGTACCATTCCAAGCGAGCCAGAATCATTCTTTCCATCACTTTGCCGACGCACTTCGAAAGCGCAATCGGACAATATGATGAGAGCTCGAGCGGAGACTTTCCAGGTTTTAGAATGGGGATCACGCGGCTCGATTTCCATTGTTTAGGAACAGCGCCGTTCTGCCAAGACTCATTGTAGTAGTTGAGCAGCTCATCACGTGCGTCATGTCCAAAGTGGCATAGGGCAGCATACGTGATGCCATCAGGTCCTGGTGACGAAGGACGCCTGCAGGTCACCAACGCATCATCGAGCTCTACGAGTGAAAATAGCACGTTCATTTCTTGTACATGTGCCTCAGGGATGTCATTCAGTGCTGCGTCAGTAATGATGGCCATGGCCCCAGCGATCCGATTGAAGTTCCCAGCGGAGTTGGTAGAGGGCCAGAGCAGTAAAAGCCTTCCTTTGATGTGGAGATGAGCGAAGACTCCTAACCCTTCTCCCTATTTGCGAGAGCGATTTCCGGGGTTCAAGTGACTGACAAAGTTTTCCATCGTTTGTCTTCCAATTTATCCATAAGACGCTGGACTTTCTTTTGTATGCGTCGTGAGGCCCTCGCATCCAAGACGAACTCCGTGTGCCGATATCTCCTCTCCGCCTGTCGGCGTGCCGCAAGCAGCCTCTCCCCTTCTATGTCCAAGTCTGTTCGCCTTGCTGACGTTGTAAGTGAGCAGATTGATGTTTTCGAAACCTCTGCGATTGCATCTTCGATAGTGTGTGAAAGGCCTTCCCTACATGCGTCATCCATATTCTTCTTAAAGTTTGACCAATCAACTGTGCGCAAGACAGCAGAGGACCGTTGCTCAACTCCTCTAATCTTTATGTGTATTGGAATATGGTCGCTTCCATGTGGTTCTATGTCTGCAAACCATTGGACGCTCTAGGCAAAGAGCCGTGATACCAAAGTACAAGCAGCTACTATAGGTCGTGCCTCGAAAAAATGTAGGGCTGCCGTCATCCACAAAGCAGAAATAATGGTCGGCAAGAAAGCAAGCATCCTCTGGAGTAAATTTTAGTGCTTCCCCAAGCTGGTGATGCACGGTAATGTCACCTGTGATAAGCCAGGGGCCATTGTTCATTAGTAATATTTTCTTAAGTCGTTCGCCGTCAATGTAACCCGCTGGGGATATGTAGGCTCCAATTAGTGTAAATGACACATCCTTCTTTTCAACATTCAGGCATACATATTGGTTGTCGTCATGAGGCTCTACCGCGTTAGCGACATATGTAACGTCCGTGCGGATGTAGATGATTACTTTCGTGCTCGCACGGCATGTGGACGAGACAAAAGATTCGTAACCGGACAGTCTGAGTGGAGCTGATGAATTTGGTTCCCAAACGACCAGTATGGGGAAGCGATTTGTAAAAATGAATTGGCGAAAGTCTGCTATACAGGTCCTTAGACCCCTGGCATTCCACTGAAAGATCGACGCACGTTTAACTTCAGTGGGGAAGGGGACTATTGGTCGAGCCATGATGCTTAAATGATGCTAGCAAGCACCAGATTTAGTGCATCCAGTATTTGCAAAGCACTTCGAGTTGCTGGCGTTTGCAGCTTGTCAGGTATAATACGCACTGTATTAATTAACGAATGCAGCATGATAACCTCATGCATCTCTTGGTCGCACAAATTACCGACAGTAGACGTCGGGGGTTGTCCAGTGAAAGTTTGCTGTGATTCTGTTGGTGAATGTTGTCGTTTCGGTAGAGCCGGCCAAGATTCGACAGATGTGGTCTTCTCAGTGGCTTGTTCTTCGCGGTACTTTCCACGGTGTCTGGCCTGGGCGGTAGAGGACGAGGTAGTGTTGTAGGAAGTTGCATGCGCGTCGCAGAGGCAACAGCCTTCCTTGAGGAGCGCCGGCGACGAGAACGTCGCTTCCTGATTTCATCGGCTTTCATCGGATTTCATTCTCAAACGCACTCCCAAACGTGAATAACATCCTAAGTAAATACTACCCAATTCTCACCAGCAGCCAGAAACTTAAGAAGATTTTTCCCGACCCTCCCAGAGTAGCCTACAGACGCAACACTAATTTTAAAGATGTTCTTGTGCACGCCAAACTACAGAAAAAGAGGAAGTTGGGAACCAATCCCTGTGGCCGCCCCAGGTGCTCTACATGCAAACACATTCAATCTACTACTACAGTAAAAAGTACAGCGTCGAATTACACACACAAGGTAACTTCGGCTTTCACCTGCACATCAAGCAACGTAGTCTACTGTCTAGAATGCGCCGCTTGTAGCAAACAATACATAGGTGAGACTGGACAACAAATCAATACAAGACTCAATGGTCACCGCGCGGACACAAAACACAATTTACCCAAAGCAGTAGCCAGCCACTTTAATGAACATGGTCATATATTTGACAAAGCAAGGCTCTATATACTACAAACAAATTTCCGTTCCCCTCGCGAAAGGAAGTATACGGAATCATACCTCATACACAAGTTTAATTGCCTACACCCGACAGGAATTAATTTGGCACGCGGCAACTTAGAATCTTTAAAAGCGGTAACTTAAATATGAAACTCTCATATCATCAACCAAGACACAAAACACATTAGGCCACCAACTAACTTTAATTCTTAACCTCACCTACTCTTCCATTTCGAAAAAATTTTTTCCTGTCCACTACCTAATTTAATGTACTCTTTCAGGTTTTTACGTCTATACCAACTGTACGACCCCCTTCTTCCATGTACACTTGCCCCCGCCCGCTCCTGCGCGCGTCACCCTCCTGTTTGTTATTCCGGTTTCGGTCCTCCCTCCCCCTCTCCCTTCCCTTTCAACCCTTTTTTTTAAACCTATTTCTTCTTTTTTAACCCCTACATCAACACATTCCGAAGTCAATATGCCTTTTTCGGTGCCTCAACCCAGAGTATCGACATTTCTGGATGCCGCCGTAACGACACCTACGTTGAGCGACTGGGGCAGTGCCCCTTGAAAGACCATGCCGCTGCCTTTCAGTCACCCCATACATTGCACCGCAGACTCCTCGTCGCCATCTTAACTATTTCAAAATTACTCGACGTATGACTGCTATGCTACTCAAGTCACTTTCAACTCGTTTTTTATTTGTGTGTGTGTCTTTTTTTTTTTGTCTTTTGTGTTACTCGCGCACTGACCGCTTGACCGGCCGTTCTAATGCCTCAAAAACATGCCGCCAATGACTCCCCCGGAATACGTATACCTTCTAACCTTTCGCATCCCCAACACGCTCCTAAGCCCCCGTATTTCTTAAAAATTTCATTTTTTTTTCTTTCTTTTCTTTTTGTCACTCTCACCCCCCCCTTCTTTTTTGTCTGTATTGGTGCCGCCCTGGCTTCCCCCCCTTTCTTTTTTTTTTCTTTGTTTTTCTGCTTCTATTTCTTTTCTTTTCTCCCTGCGTGCCCACTCTCACGCTCTTGTCCCCTCGTCTTGGGAATGAAGCTCACAGACGTCGGACGACAGCGCTTGTTTCCTCTGGTAATCTCTCTCTTTAAAACCAGCCGCCAGCGACAACACCCGCACGTGACGTCACTGCACTAACCCTTTAAAACTAACACGCCGAAGATGACGAGGCCGCCTTTGACGAAGATAGGTCCTCTTATCGAAACGTTGGCCAGCCTTTCTGAAGCACCTTATCCCTGTTTACAAACTTTACACCACAGTGTGCTATTCCATCTGTCAGCCCCTTTCTTGTTTTTGGACCTTTTTTTGGTGTAAGGCTATAAGCTATAGACTGGCTTACACCATTATTCACGGTTAAGGTTGTAAACCATTTCACACAGTACCCCAGCAGGTTCACATAAACCAGCTGAAAGTATGCGATATGTGTGTGTATCGTCCTTTAGTTTGAATGTGCGTTACTATTAAACATACCTACACGTTATTAATGTGAGAAACGGAAGTTGGTAAGTTTGCTGGTACCTAAGCCACGACCTAAAGACCTTGTGGGAGGGGACATGTTACTTCGTGTCAGTTGACAGGAGAGCTAGATGCGAACAAGCGAAAACATTCATCTCGAAAGAAGAAAGCTGAAAGTGGTCGTTGTGTGTTCCGCGCAAGATGGTCCGATTGTTCTGGTCAAAAGATAATGTGTGGGTCCCATTTCATTGACAAACTACACCTTCTTACGAATTAAGTCAGCAGCAGGACCCCACGTTTTTTTTTTTTTTTTTTGTAATCTTACGAGGCCATAGGGCTTAGGATTGAGTTTCAGCACCTGGCGTCACATACCTGCCGGCAGGGCTACCAATCAAAACAATGATGTATTGCGCTCTCTCTCCTTGCATTAAACTACGTCCCTCAATTTGCGCTTTCAAAAATGCATTTCCAATACTGACACGCATACCTGTTCATGTGTCTCTGGTAACCGCTTGTTCAGCGGCTAAGCGAGGTTAAACGTTATTGCTCACTGCAGGACGCGCCTGGTTGTATCGGAAGTTTCTCGAACGTTATCGATAGTTATATCCATTGTCTATTGTCACCGAGCCTTGTGTAATCTGATCGTAAGCGCAACAGGAATTATGTAGTACTCTATGCAAGACACGCAGGCACCAGCGATTATTCTGTAGCCTTCAATGACTTATGTATAGAAGCCGACGTGCTTGCCCCGCCGATCAGATTTTCGACGATCGTCGACTGTATTCACCGCTATCGTTGTTCTTTAGGTGTAGCCTGTTTTTGAGGGCCCACCGGTTCGCCCGATAAAACGCAAATTTCGGCATTCACAGTTGCGCTGCTTACTTCGCCGTCACTACTACGTGACAATATATTTTGTCCCGATGAATCAATCTTACCAGTAGCAATGGTCCGCTTAGGAGCTATCTCCTGTCGACTGCACACGAGATTGGTTTGTAAGAGGAGGTGCACTATAACTGTACGTAATTTTTTTCATATAATAGCAGACACTTTAAGAGTCACAAAAAGAAATTTGCGAAAATGCACCTGAATTCCTTAAATAAAAGCTCCCCGATCTCTGGCTTCCACCCACAGTGCAGTTTGCTGTTCCGGCACATAATGACATGCGAAAGTGCCGATCAAGATGCCGGTTTTCAAAACACGAATTAGCCAACACTCAGATTCACCACCGCATTCGTAAAATTATTCGACCTCGTGCAATATCCCTTTGTTTCTCTCGATTCAAATGTTCCAAGCTAGCGCTGGCCGTAGCTCATTCTGCAGGCGAAAAGCTCGGGGCAGACTTCAATGAACGACGGCAGCGCGTTGTTGCTACCCAACTCACTTGAGGCACGAAAGAAACGCCCTTCCAACTTTTCCTAATCAAACGTTCCGGCTTCATTCCCTACTTTCTAGCAGACTAACAAGGCCACTTAACGAATGCACTGACATCTGGCGAGCACCAACAGACACGTTTACCCTTCCTCGAATGCTGGCGCGGTCCACTCTGCCGTGATGACCTACATGCCTCTGGTTACCTTCGCACTGTCGTTCCTTCACCGCGTTGCAAGAAACGCTTCGCACCCTCCTCCGCACCCCCTCCCCAATACACGATCTTCCATCACGGTAATCGATTGTGCGAAACGTTAAGGCTGCGTTTCGACGAGTGCTGTTACCAAAGATTCCGCAAGGGCCTCCGGAAGTCATCCTCGGGTAATTTTGCGGTCGTCAACGGTTCGTACTATATACGGTGGGGCGGCCACCCTCGCCACTCTCAGCCTTTAGCTGAACTACGACACTGCCGTAGCCCTTTCTTTATCACTGATGGCCTTCTTCGTAATGAGCAGCGCGCATTATTGTCGCGAAATCGTCGTTCGTCAATGTCTCTGTCTCATTACGTGCGCAGGAAGCACGGGCAGACTTGCAAACAGGCCCGTTTACAAGTTCGGCGAGGGTGACGTGTTAGCCTGGCAGCTACGAGAGACCATGCATTCTTTATGGACGTTCCGCGCCATCAATGCGCGTGCCAGTTTCTTCGAAAGCAGCACCAGCGGATGCCACATGTTACTTACTGGCCGTAATGTCTATTTGTTTTTGTTAATATAATATGGAGTACCAAAAGTGAAGTGACCTTCGTTCATGGCCCTTTTCACACAGCCAAATGATGCGCCTGCGAACCAGATGGCATCGCCGAGTGAAATTTAAAAGATTGTTACAAATGAAGTTGCGTGAATATACCAGTCAAGTTTAATGTTATTCTTGCTCTCGCTACGAAATACTTACGAAGTTGTTTTATGCGAAAGCAGATTTCTTCTGATGTTCGTTGCTTGTTGGGGTACGTTTATTTCTTTTCTTCTTTTTCCAGCTTACATCTTGGCGAGGAAACTCTGATACTATGGCATGGAAGTTGCAGAGCGCCTACCCGCAAGATTAGCAGGCAGAAGGGCGCCATAGCCAAAGTATGTTGTGCCCTTTTGGAATGAACTTTTTTTTGAAAGAAAGCCGACCCCTCGAAGCATAACTATCCTAACTTTTTGCTATTGGCAATCGTGCTACGTCAAAACACATTGCGAGTGCAATGCGATGCCGCGGTGCTGTCATGGCAATAAAAAAGTACCCAGGAAGCTTTTGCTGTAGAAAAAAAATAAGGGCACTTATTTCTTTTTTTTTTTCATACCACTCCTTCCAGTCGGCAGTTCTGTGTACGAAGAAGTGCTCGTGCGACGTAATTAACCCACATGACAGCGGAAGCACATAAATTCTTTCTAACCCGAAGTCTGTACCTACGGTTGCTGAGATAGACAACTTGTAATACAACATGGTCACACGTCAACAAAAAGTGTACGTATCTTTTTACTTACCACAGACACGACACAGTAGGCAAGGGGCGTTTCGGTGAAAATTGTTGCTGGGCGTGCCCGGGCCCACCACCGTTTATGTCTCGAAGACATACACAACGAGGCCCACTCACTGCAGACACTGCACGAACCGACCAGCACAGCACGTAGCAACACAACAGTTCTCCTTGCGCGTTCGAAAAGACCAGAACCAGCAGTTTCACTTGAGCCACATATACCATGATCACACCATCCCACATACGTCGTTCAGAATGATGCCCACTTCAAGCGATAGCCGAAATCGCGGTCCAGCAAACTATCTTCAGGCCGCTTCACATAATCCGTTACGACAGACTTGCCGGGGGGCCGTTGGAGAGATAACGCGTCCAACCACAGTCGCGGTTTCTTTGGCGGCATATTTTCACAATAATCGGCCCCATAAAGATTTTTTTTAATTCGCAGTTCCGCCCGAAAGGCGAAGCACGCGTTGCGATAGCAAATTAGTAAACAGCTGCACTAAGTCAGGATAGTAATTCTTTCAGCCGTAACCCCTTGTAAACATTCGCTTACTAACTAAATTAACAATGATAGAATGTGTAAGCGGGGCCCAAAGAGGGCGTAGAATGAAACACACACACAAAGACAGCGCTGTCTTTGTGCGTCTGCTTCTTTCTACGTCCTTGTTCGGTCGCGCTTACACATTCTATCACGAACTCAAATCAACTAGCTCGTCAACGTGGTTTGACTAAATTAACCAGCACGGTATCACCCATGCACAGGTAAACGAACACATCCCGCTCGATGACAGCGGAAACTGTGTGTGAAAACGCCGTAGTTATGTATCGCTGCAGCAGCCGCGAGCCTAACGAAACGTCGAAAGCACAGCGCATACGAAGCTACCGGCACTATGCGCACTCTGCAAACATCGCAGACTGCTTTGAAGATGAGGCCTGCGTGGGCTGTTACGTTTCGCCTACAACGCGCGGTAATGCCGGCGCGGATGCAACGGACGCCGGGGCTTCGTTCAAAGCGGCGGACATTTTGGCCCGTTCGACGCCACCGCAACGCCTCCCCGCCAAGCGTGTCCAGGCGTGTTTCAGTGCCACGTGTCTTCGTATGTGCGTGTGTGTGTGTGTGCCCACGCTTGTCAAAGCGCGGCAGCCGGGGAGCGGAGCTCCCCAAGTGAGGTGCCAGGAGGTCTGTCCGTCGGCGGGTTGGCGATGCGTCACTACACTCGGCTCACCATGTCTCTCGGCTCGACCGTGCGCGCCGTCGTGGGCTCATGCTCCGCCGTCGCGTGGGCTCATCCCGTGACCTTCCTTCTGGCCCGCGACGCCGAGAGTATAAGAGCAGCTGCCCCCGGACGCCAGGAGAGAGGCTCCGATTTGTACTGTTGAGTTACGTGCTCTCCCGTCTCTCCACTTCGGTCGACCTGACCGGCCGCTCTTTTGCTATGTTAGAATAAACAAGTTGTTCTGTTACCAGTCTTCTCATGCTTTGCCGGGACCTTCGGATGCTTCCAGTGCCCCAGGCCGCCAGGCCAACGCTACCCTTGGGGCTTGCGACCCATTCGCAATAACGGGCGCCAGCACCGAGACCCCAACAACTGGTTGCCAGCGGTGAGATCGCGACAACGGAGGCCAGCAGCGAAGAGATGCGGTTGAATGTATGCTGAGCAGCACAACGACCATCCGGGAGCAGTGCAACGAGCCCTGTGTGATGACTGGTTGCCTGCAGCGGAACGACTGCGCTGAATTCTTGGCTGCGAGGTTTGGTGAGTGCGGGACTTTCTTCTTCTGAGTTTTGCCAGGCTTTTGTTAGTGTCAGAAACAGAGCTGGTAATTGTGGTTGTCGTTGCTGCCGGGTTAGTTTGCGGCAAGACAATAGTAGGCAGTAGAGAAAGCAGCATTCAGAGCAGCCATGGATTTGAAGTCGTTGCGCAAACCGAAATTGCTGGAGCTTGCAAGAGAGTTGGGTCTGGATGTCTCAGACAAACTCAGAAAACCAGAACTGCTAAGGGCTATTCTTGAGTTAGAAGCTGAGGATGACGAGCTGTCGGAATGCCTTGAGACCATTGAGGAGAGGGAGACGGCAAAAATACAGGAGCGCGAACTTAAAGAACAGAAAGAGAAACAGGAGCGCGAACGAAAAGAACAAAAAGAGAAAGAAAAAGAAGAGCGCGACCGTCAACACGCTTTGGAAATGAAGCGTCTCGAGTTAGAGATGGAACGCGCTCGTAATGGAAGTCAGGCACACGGTGCAGGAGAACGAGTATTGTTCAAAATGACTGACCTGATGCGGCCGTTTAAGCTTGGAGAGGACATTGGTTTGTTCCTGGTTAACTTTGAGCGAACGTGCGAGAAGCAGGGGTTCTCTCGGGAAACGTGGCCACAGCGCTTGCTCACTTTGTTACCCGGCGAGGCGGCCGACGTAGTCGCTCGCTTGGAGAGAGAGGAGGCAGAGGATTTCGACAAAGTGAAATCGAGTCTGCTAAAAAAGTACCGGCTGTCAGCGGAGGCGTTCCGTCGGAAGTTTCGGGAAAACGAGAAAGGCAGAAGTGAGTCATATACAGAGTTTGCGTACAGGCTTATGTCAAACATGCAGGAGTGGCTCAAAGAAGAGAAAGCGTTTGGTGACCACGAGAAAGTTCTGCAGTGTTTCGGGCTAGAACAGTTTTATAGTCGGTTACCTGAGAACGTGCGGTACTGGGTCTTGGATAGGCCAGACGTTAGTACGGTGGCTCGAGCCGCTGAGCTAGCCGAGGAGTTTGTGACGCGTCGGGCTCGTGGAGCTAAGGACGGTCAAAAGGGTGAATTTGGCTCCAAGTTTGAGAGGCCAAAGTTCACGCCCATGAGAGCAAAGGGGGACACACGTAGTTCGGATGCGAGTGAAAGCAGTCCGACCGAACGTAAGGAGACGGCGGCAACCGAAGCCGAACGCAGAAAGCGGTTCGAGATGAGGCAAGTGCGCGTGTGTTATACGTGTCAGAAGCCGGGTCACTTTTCGGCGCAGTGTCCAGAAACAAAACCAAAAGTCGTGTTTTTGTCATTATGCAGCACTGACGAGAACATCAAGCTTCTCGAGCCTTACATGCGAGACCTCCTCGTGAACGGGAAAGAGTGCCGAGTGCTTCGCGATACCGCAGCTACAATGGATGTAGTTCACCCCTCTTACGTAGAACCCGATATGTTCACGGGCGAGTGCGCATGGATCAAGCAAGCAGTGGAAGCTCATAGCGTGTGTCTGCCGGTAGCAAAAGTGCTTATTGAAGGACCTTTCGGAGCACTTGAGACGGAGGCCGCAGTGTCATCTATGCTGCCCCCCCAGTACCCGTACCTATTTTCGAACAGGTCCGATCACCTCCTGCGCGAGAAGGGGCTTTTGTTTGGTGAGGCTAGCGTTCAGGCCTTAACCAGATCGAAGGTTCGGGAGCTCGCTGCAAAGGCGGTAGTTGCGGGGCCGACGTTGTTGAACGATGAGAAAGGGTCAGAGGCGCAGCAAGCTGGTATTCAGAGCACGCCCGAACTGAATAAAATTGAGCCTATAGCGTTAAAGGCACCAGATACTGGAGAGGAAATTTCCGATGCGGGAAAGTTAGAAGAGCTTCCGGTCGAGCTTCCGGGACTAGGCTCAGTGACGAACAGGAAAGACACCGATCAAGTCATTAGTGACTTAATAAGTAAAGCATCGCTGTCGCCTGAGCAGAAAACCGAACTACACCAGCTCTTACAAGAGTTTCAAGGTCTGTTCTCTGAGAGGCCTGGTAGGACTTCTGTCCTTACTCATGACATAGAACTTACCTCCCCAGAGCCAGTACGATCCAAGGCGTACCGGGTGTCACCCCGCCAGAGCGATATTATGGAGGCTGAGGTAAAGAAAATGCTACAGCTCGGTGTTATTGAGGCGGGTGAGAGTGATTATACCTCCCCTTTGATTTTAGTTGAGGTACCGGGCAAGGAACCTCGTCCTTGCGTCGACTACCGCAGGCTTAATTCCATCACTAAGGATCAAATTTATCCGATCCCTAACATCGAGGAGCGCCTTGAGAGAGTGAGTAGCGCTCAGTTTATTTCCACTCTAGATCTTGTCAGGGGTTATTGGCAGGTTCCACTTACAGAAGAGGCTAGTAGGTATGCGGCGTTCATTTCACCAATGGGGACATTCCGTCCTAAAGTTTTGAGTTTTGGTTTGAAGAACGCGCCATACTGCTTTTCAAGCCTCATGGATAAAGTGTTGCGGGGACAGCAAGAATTCGCTTTACCGTATCTAGACGACGTAGCGATATTCTCCGCCTCCTGGCCTGAGCATATGGCGCACTTGCGGGCAGTGCTAACCCGCCTGCGCGATGCGGGCTTGACAGTCAAGGCTCCCAAGTGCCAGTTAGCACAGGCCGAGGTTGTCTACCTCGGACACGTGATTTGTCGGGGTCGTCGCCGCCCCTCTGAAATAAAGGTGGCCGCTGTGCGAGACTTCCCGCAACCGCGCACGAAGACCGATATTCGGTCGTTCTTAGGTGTCGCCGGCTACTATCAGAGGTACATCCCCAGGTACTCTGATATCGCGTCTCCCCTAACGGATGCTCTAAGAAAGACAGAGCCGCAAACAGTCGTCTGGGATGAGACAAAGGAAAGAGCTTTTAGCGCCCTAAAGAGCGCCCTAACAAGCCAGCCTGTGCTACGATCGCCCGACTACTCAAAAGGGTTCGTTGTTCAGTGTGATGCTAGTGAGCGAGGCATGGGCGTTGTACTGTGCCAACGGGAAAATGGAGAAGTAGAACACCCCGTCCTGTATGCTAGTCGTAAGCTGACGAGTCGTGAGCAGGCGTATAGCGCCACCGAGAAAGAGTGTGCGTGTATCGTGTGGGCCGTTCAGAAATTGTCATGTTACCTAGCTGGCTCGAGGTTTATCATTGAGACGGATCACTGCCCTCTCCAATGGCTGCAGACCATCTCTCCCAAAAATGGCCGCCTCCTGCGCTGGAGCCTCGCTTTGCAACAATATTCCTTTGAGGTACGTTACAAAAAGGGGAGTCTCAACGGTAACGCCGATGGCTTAAGTCGAAGCCCCTAACGTGGGAATCAGCCTCAAAATTGCTTGTTACTGATGTTTTTCTTCCTGAGGCAGGATTTTTAACCTATTGCTTTCGTGTAGTGTTTCAAAGTGATGATGTGCTTTCTAGTGCAATTTTCCGATTTGTGGACGCGTTCTGAGTGCTGCTAAACTACTGTAAGGAACTAGGCAGCAGTATAAAAGGGGAAAGAGCCTGGCAGGGCTTAGTGAGGGTTGTGCCGTGCTTGCTGACTGAGCGGTTGACTTTCGGCGTAGTTCTAACGCTTGCCGGAAACGAGAACAAAAATGTCAACTCTCCCGAAGTCACTTTGCAGTGTCCTGTGTGCACCTGAACGTGAGAACGAGGCCTTCTCTGTGCGCTGCGCTCAAGAAACGCCCAAGGACGCCCGACTTCGGTTATGAGCATCATCGAGCGACATCCCTCCGGACAGCGGATGCAGTCCCCTGACCATCGGGATCTCCTTCCCCCGGCGGGGCGGTCTGTTACGTTTCGCCTACAACGCGCGGTAATGCCGGCGCGGATGCAACGGACGCCGGGGCTTCGTTCAAAGCGGCGGACATTTTGGCCCGTTCGACGCCGCCGCAACGCCTCCCCGCCAAGCGTGTCCAGGCGTGTTTCAGTGCCACGTGTCTTCGTATGTGCGTGTGTGTGTGTGTGCCCACGCTTGTCAAAGCGCGGCAGCCGGGGAGCGGAGCTCCCCAAGTGAGGTGCCAGGAGGTCTGTCCGTCGGCGGGTTGGCGATGCGTCACTACACTCGGCTCACCATGTCTCTCGGCTCGACCGTGCGCGCCGTCGTGGGCTCATGCTCCGCCGTCGCGTGGGCTCATCCCGTGACCTTCCTTCTGGCCCGCGACGCCGAGAGTATAAGAGCAGCTGCCCCCGGACGCCAGGAGAGAGGCTCCGATTTGTACTGTTGAGTTACGTGCTCTCCCGTCTCTCCACTTCGGTCGACCTGACCGGCCGCTCTTTTGCTATGTTAGAATAAACAAGTTGTTCTGTTACCAGTCTTCTCATGCTTTGCCGGGACCTTCGGATGCTTCCAGTGCCCCAGGCCGCCAGGCCAACGCTACCCTTGGGGCTTGCGACCCATTCGCAATAACGGGCGCCAGCACCGAGACCCCAACAGGGCGCATACTTTAGCCATTTCGCAGACCACTTTCAAGACACACGAGCGCCGGCAACACGTCCCTATGGCGTTCGCCGAAGGCGTATATGGCGGCGTCCACGATTCGCATAGCCGACGCCGCGGTTGTCTCCACTCTGTACGGAGCGGCGGGCGAGGAGGACATCGGGGCACTTTAGCCGCCGCTGGAGAAGAACGCCCCTCTTCCCTCACCTGGGGGGGGGTATTCTGTAAGAGCCCACCTAGTGGACTGTCCATTTTGGCCGCTGCTGATTGGATGCCGCTGTACGAGAGAGGGGGAGACGAGTGACCCTAGCCAATCAGCAGCGGCCGAAATTGACAGTGCCCTAGGTGGACCCTTACAGAATACCCCCCCTGATCCCACTGCCTCGCGCACCACAGGAGAAGGCGCGCATCCGGGCCGCGTTCATCACTCGCGCACACGAGATTGAACAGCGTTCGCCGGCTAACAGTACACGCTTTCGCTCATATTGAACCTCACGGCGACGGCGACGGCAGAAATGCGCTTGGAGTACTGTCCATATAATTGTTATCGCAATAAAGCTAACGTTATTCGGACATGTCGATGCAAGTCGCGTAAACCACTGTCGCCGCAACGAACCAAGCTGTATCGCAGAAGAACTTGTACGCGAAGAGATGATCACATATTA
Source organism: Dermacentor andersoni (assembly GCF_023375885.2). Lineage (NCBI taxonomy): Eukaryota > Metazoa > Arthropoda > Arachnida > Ixodida > Ixodidae > Dermacentor > Dermacentor andersoni. The sequence continues at coordinate 105,807,801 of NC_092821.1, forward strand.
GCAAGCATGGAGTTACGTGAACACTGGCACTGGTCTTACTTTGTCGGCTGCTCTCTCGTTCATATGTATATTGATAGGTACCACGCCGAGAGTTGACCCTTGAAGAACGAAATATTTTCGCTACCATGCAAAAAAAAGCCAGCTTTAATTCTGGAATAAATTTGAATGTAAACATTTAACACAACCAATAAAGGTTTACAAAGTGAAACCTTCAGAACGATAATCCGCTGGGCCCATACCAGGGTACGATGCTAGGTGGCTTACCACTTGAGAGCTTCAAAAAAAAAAAAAAAAAGAAAGAAGAACTTACGCATATCCAACGCACGTGCTGGAGCCTATGCGAAGCCAAACTTCAGTAAAGCGACTAATGAAGTGCTTTACACTAAACAGCGATGCGTATAATTTGGTGATTACAGGTGTGTGTACAGTAATGTATGCACAACTATCAAGCAGCATTGAGGCATCCTGTACCTCTTGTGTCACAGTGGCACGTACGTATCTGCGGAAGGTTGGCAAAGAACAACCGTTCCCCAAGTGACACATACCAAATAACTAAATCAAAAAAAGTAAAGCAACACCTTTCTTAGATATAAATAACCATTCAACTAACGGTGTACTTAGAGATGTCTATGAGCCGAGAATGAATGTGCACTTCTTTTTATGTGGGAAGTTACTTTTTTTCTGAGACAGAAGAGAGCTGGGGGGGCACATACGGGATCAGCATAAAGGTCGATACAAGCCACTTCGTGGGTACTTTCATATAACCTTTGTCTATATAATCACAAATATATTCGACGAGACAGCAGTTACAATTAGGAAAGTGTACGGCGGTTCGCAAGAGAAAGGTTTATTTAAAAAGAAGAAACCAATCAGACGAAGAAAAGTTTGGCGATGCGAACTTCTTTCTCTCTCTGTGGCGGTGCGGTAAAGAATTCATACGCTCTTCATGTTCCCACTACTGCAACGAGCAATGTCAAGGCCAGAGCGAATAACCTCAGGGAAAACCAAGCAAGTTGGTTCTCTCAGCCGAAATGAAAACCTCCCAAATGGGTACCATGTTAGCCCTATCTTCGGGCTGAATCAGAAAAAAAAACTACCGACGATTACGTTACTTCCTAATGCGAAATTTGAGCGCAGCAAATAAGCTGTTTCACCTTTTCGATAGATTGAGGCAAAGAAATCGAGCAACACATGTATGCGCTATCACAGAATTTTTTTTTTTATTTTTCACACGTATTCCTTTAACAAAGACTCCACTAACAGTTTTTGACAGTCATGAAGGAAGCTTTGTGGTCGGAGAAATAGACTGATATATGTTCGACTTGGTACACCAATGCTTGATTCTCAAAGACGAGATCTATACAAGTGCCTCGCGAGGTTGTCACAGCCGTGGGACGCGTTACGAGCGAGAGGAACGGGATGTTCTCCCGCATAAGTGTTAGGAAATTGCTGTTTGTCTTTATGTCAACATAAAAGTCCCCCACTACTAACATCGGTGTGGATCGATGGACGGTTAATGCGAGTTGCAGGAAGTGCACGACGTCTTTCGTGAGTGCGGTAGGGGCGAAGTAGGCAGCTACTACCAGCAAGATAATTTCGCAGTGGCGAACGGCAGCGGCAATTTCGGCTCGGGCGGTGCACATATACAGATCCGCCGCCACCGATCTGGCTCTCTGATTGCCACCGCACAGGGCGAACGGCAGCGGCAATTTCGGCTCGGGCGGTGCACATATACACATCCGCCGCCACCGATCTGGCTCTCTGATTGCCACCGCACAGGGGTTGCATTGGAGGAGGAGCGAAGAAAGGAATTAAGTTCGAGCCGGCGCTTTGACAACCGGAGACTCGCAGGAAGAGGGGGGAGGGGGGCGGCGTGTACACCCAGCGGCAAACGATGGGGGCAGAAGCGCGCGCAGCAAGCGGACAACACGATAAAGGGAGGAGGGAAGAGATAGCAGCGACTGACTGATGCCGCTGACGCCGATAGTGAGTCAACCCCAGCTGCGGAGTTGGTTTCAGGGACAACGCCGCCGATGCCGACACAAACAATATGATACCCTCGCTTCCGCAGCGCTAAGAACCAGGTCTAGCCGTGGGAAGGTGGTCACGTATTCGTCGACGTGCCGGGGCCTACGTGAAATAACCGGCGCGTCGGCAACTGAAGAGCACCCTATCCGCCACACAAGAACCCTTTCCTCCTCTTTCTGCATGGCGGCGACGGTGTTCTATGCAGTCACGTTATCTTGACTCTCTAGCGGCGTCAGCGGCATCCAGCGGTATCAGTCGGTCGCTGCTAGCGCTGGGGGGATGAAAGGGGGGCGGAGCTGGTTACGAGGCCGACGACAACGCCGACGACGACGCGAAACCCAGGAACGGACGCCAAAGAGCTGCGCTCTAAAAAGCGCAACTGCGCAATAAACATGGCGATGGCCATCAGTAGCGAGAGACTGCCCACTTGGCTGCGCACTCTCAGAAGCCGTTACGTCAGTCCTCCGCTAGGCGGCGCCAAGGGCACCGAAAAGCGCCACCAAGCAACATCTTGGTGGCGCAACCCACCGCCCTGTTCCAAAGGGGACGCACATAACATCCATCCATTCATCCATCCAGCGCAGTGCTCCCCCCTTCCAAACAGCCGCGACGGAGGCTGTAGTGGGAAAGTAAAAGCGAAGCAGCAGTATATCAAACAAAACACACGGGAAACTTACCATTTTTTTCTCGTAGATCATGTTGACGGCGCCGCTGCTTTTTCCAACGTTTCTACAATCCAGGTGACATTTCTATTCACTTGGCGATGGCGTTGTTCTCGAAACACCATGCGTACGTGCACGCCTAAACAGGGCCTGTCCATGATTTCGCGATGTGAACAAAATATTGCGCGAATCCCTTCGAAGCGAATGGAGCAATGCTCGCATCAGCCCGCATTCATCTCTTGGACTGTAGGTAGTGCCAGCTGCTCGCAAACCCTCACACTTCAGCCTTATACGTCTATATATATATATATATATATATATATATATATATATATATATATATATATATATATATATATATATATATATATATTATTGCGCCATTTTTATTTTTATTATATTTTTCAGCGACACAAAGAAGTAATTCAGTAAGCAGATCGTGAGAAAAGTTATTCACCGGATATGACAAAACAAGTATTGATATTGAAGTCTTGTTTACAGTTTACTGAAGAACATCCCAACCCAAACAGGATGACGCCTTTAGCAGTTAAGAAAACACTGTTGATTTTTCTCTCTAAAAGAAAACGTCCGGTTGCCGACGTGTTTTACTACTGAATGGAAATATAGTGCCATCAATGCAGTGTTAACGTCATTTGCAGTACATTCCCACATATACGCACTGAAGCACAAGAAAGCTCCCCACTATGCTCAAGAGCCCAAATTAAATCGAAGCTCTGGCAAACACAAGCATCTGTAAACTAGGCCACTCAGTAACGGGATCAAATGTGATAACCACACTATGATTTGGAGCAGCTTCTTCTCGAAAAAACTGGTTTGTCGAGCGGGGTCGCTCAGTCTATATGCCGGACGTACGTACCCTACTCCATAAGGAATATAATATCAGTTACACGAACATCAATGGCATCGCATTTTCAGGCCCATCGAAGTAGCCCCTTGGCTACAGAGGTCGAAGTTGGGGATGGTATCTTGGCAGCGGCAACCGCATTTCTATGGGCACGATGTGCAAAAGCACTTATGTTTTGTTTGGGTGTAGGCTAAAAAAACAAGGTAGTCAAACACATGTCAGAGTCCACTACTACGGCGTATCTCATATTTTGCTTTAGGCACGTAAAACTGGAAAATTTGTTTAACCGTTTTCATATTTCCAGTGAAGAACAATTTCATTACGGGTCTAGTCTCAGAATAAACGAAAATTATTTTAACTGTTCCCATTAAAGATATTCCGTGAAAGTCCTTTTTGACTTGTTGAAATTAAACTTTAACAGTGTGCAAGGCCCCACCGATGAAACAACTGTCCTCCTCGTCATCTTCTATCTCGCGAAGAAAACAAGTTTGCTTTATAACCTTATTTCGCCTTACTGAATGCTTATTGTGGGCAGTAAAAGCCGCATAAAAATGGCAAGATCCTTAATGACTTATTTATGTTGTCAGGAACAACATCCCGTCAATATGCTAATGGACGCAATGCCAAATTACCAGGTGGCTATCTTGTCAGACGAGATCTGAAACCAGTTCCTGTTGTAAGATTGCGAACGAACTTCCTTGCAATACTTTTTGCCTTTTGTATAAAGAGTCAATAAACACCATTGTATTTCCACACTAACTAAAATACGGATAAGAAAGTTATGCAGGCTTCGGAATTCCTCTTATTGCTTTAAAAAATTTGGCAACAAAATTTAGCTCAATAGCGTTTTTTTTTTTTTCTGAAGCTGTACGCGTTAGGCCATTCAATAGTTGCTTCCATGTGCCCAGCTAGGGACGCGTTCGGTTTCTATATCAGTACATGCATTGTGAACGCTGACAGTCACGTTAGCATTCCCTTCGCATCGACGTGTGAACTTGGCGTAGTTTCTTCGACATTGAAAAGAACAAAGGCACGTGAAACACAGACAAAGGAATCGACATACGCAAGAGAGAAAGCGAGAGTAATAAATGGAAAGGCCGAGAGGTTAACTAGGTTCCACCTGCTTTTCTGGCCTATAAACTGGTGAACGGTGATGCGAGAAGAAAAGAAAGTTGTTGAACTACCATAGACAATGATTGTCAATGCAAGCAAACAAGCGAATGCTTAAGAAGAGCTTCTCCCTTTCTTTAAGGGAAATGGTTTGCTTGACGGTGTATATTGGATGCAGTGAGGATAGTTAGCTAGGTCTGTTGTTTAATTGTGCCATTACGTAGAGAACAGAACTTTTAACCAGAACATCCACAGTGGTAGTACAGATGGACAGCACATGTGTCTCAATCCGCTAAAATAGTTGGCGTTCTACAGCGAACGCGCCACACAACAGTTGATCACATAGGCGCCTTTCTAATGTCGGTGAAAGTGCAACTTCCGACCATCAACCTCCGACCACCGACTTTCAACCACCAACCACTAACCAACAAACTTCGAACACCAACCTCTGACCACCAACCACTTCCCAACAACCTCCGACCACCAACCACTGACCATTAACCTCCGGCCACCAACCTTCGGCCACGAATCAGCGACCAGCAACCTCCGACCGCCAATCATTCAGAACCAAGCTTCAACCACCAACCTCCGACCACTAACCACCAGCCACCAACCTCCGACCACCAACTACTAACCACCAACTTCCTACTACCAACCACTGGCCACCACCCACTGACCACCAACCTCCTACCAGCAACACTGACCACCAACCTCGTACTACCAACCACTGACCAACAACCTCCTACCACCAACCACTCACCACCAGCCACTGACCTTCAAGGTCCGACCAATAACAGCTGACTACCATCCTCCGACCACCAACCACTGACCACCAACCTCCAAACACCAACCTCCGACCACCGTCTACCTACCACCATCTACGAAATTGGTAAAAGAGCCAAAGAAGGCTATTCGCTTTTAAAACGGGCAGGCACAACATTAAAGGCTTAGAAGTGATGCCTGCGCAGACATAACGGCGTGCACCGTACGAAGGCGCCCGCTGAGCACTGTCCTGCTCGAAGAGTGTAGAAGGTGTCTGGTGGCTTTCTAAGCGCGCGAGGGTCGGATCTATGGCCCCTATTCTACAATGAATGCTCTGTCCTCCTGTTTGTTTGAAGCGGCACGCAAAGTCTGTCCTTCGTCGTGGAAAGAAGGGTAGTAGATGGGGACATGTACTGTGGTTTCGTCACTGTCACAAAAGTTGCCCGACGCATGAATGCTATAGCACTGTCTGACAAATGATGAACTCTTTTGTAGCGCAGCCTAGGTAATACTTCAAAAACTGCAGGACCAAAAAAGAAAGAAGAAACAAGATAGTGAGATTAGTAGCACACTGAATAGCTGGTTTTCTACAGGAGAACAACCGAAGCTGCGATGACGAAAGCAGTGTCCGACTACGAAAGGGACAAGGCTTCCAAGAATACTCACGCATGTGCATCCATCCATCGAATCAGGATTTGGTGAAAGTCGAAAGCAAATGTCCTTGCAGCCGATTTTTTTCTGAAAACGATGAAGAGATCGCAGCCAGGTTATCCTACTAACCACACGTGTCATCAAAAAATCGAGGCTCCAAGTTGGCCTTTACCTGTTCAGCCAAACACCTTCGCTTTTCACTTCCCGTACTCTTATAGCCTGTCAAGTAATGGAAGCGAAATTTTTTTTGCTTATATATACAACTTTAAGAAACAGGAACACATTGGTGGGAATAAACGAGCAAACGAGGTAGCCGAGAGAGAGAGAGAGAGAGAAAACAATGGTAGGAAAGGCAGGGAGGTCAACCAGAACAGCATCCGGTTTGCTACCCTACACTGGGGGTGGGGGAAAGGGGAATAGAAAGAGGAAGAAAGGGAGAGAGGAAGCCGAAATTTTATTTAAGGTTATGAGGAGGAAATGGAGTCGATCCAGCCGTGTAATGCGTAAAGCAGATAGCAGGCGGTCTATGAGAGCTTCAGAAAAAGGAAGCGCAGTGGAGGACGGGAGTTTGATAAAATTTTGCAGTGCGGAGGCTATTGAATAAAGTCATCTAACGCAAGACACGGGTAAATAAAGACCGCTGGAGAGGCTTTCGAACTGAAAGGAGTGCAGAAAATAATCACGGTGCTGATGCTTATGGCATGTTCGGTGCTGGCGAAATGCTGGGTAGGTGTAATCTTCAACCATTAAATAACTGGGAAAAGAAAAGCAATAACCAGGGCTCAACTAAGTAGGGCGCGGGAAACGGGAAAGTGACACAGCTGCTCCACAGCGCAGTGCCAACGATGCATAGAACACAATGAAAAAAGTTAAAAGAAACGGTGAAAATCAGCCACTACGGCGCCTAATTGGCCAAAAGAAGCGTACAACATGGCAGCGCCATTAGCGCAAAGTGGCCACACAGGGCTGCGCCATCGCGCTCACTTATTTCATCATGAGGCCCGAGTGCGGCTCGGTTTCTTCGTCATCTTCCTTTAGCCGGCTACACGAACGAGCGCTCTACCGTCAGATGGGCCCCTCGGCTTGGCGAGTACGAAGTAAATTTTGCCTTGCCTTGTGCCTTGTCTCACCGCGACGCGCCGTGTACGTATGCCTCTCAATCAATGGCAGCAAAGTGGAGTTGGCGAGGACAGAGAGAAAAAGGAGTCTGGGTTTGGAGATACACTGTAAACGAGAAGGCTAAATCTATTTGGACCGATGAGATATGCATTTATATATATATAGGTTCCGTCTGCATCTATTTGCCAGGAGAGGTTTATCACTAATGCGCACGAAAAACGGGAGGGCCCAAAAAATTGTACAGATCCTTTTGGGCTTCTTCTGCATCTATTTTCCAGGAGCAAGTTCATCACTAGTACAAAAAAAAAAAAGGGAGGGTGAAGCAAGTACTTGCTGTCGGCTCCTGCGTGAAAGACGCCAACTGCGCGCTGACGTGCGTCTTGCAGGGCCTCTAATAAGGTTTATCCAATCCAATCCAAGAAAATTGTGAAGATCCTTTTGGACTCCATCTGCATCTATTTGCCAGGAGCAGGTTCATCACTGATGCGAACAAAAAAGAGGGAGGACCAAGAAAATTGTGCAGATCCAATGCACATCTTAGAATCAACGCGAAGCGAAGCTTTCATGAAGGGGTAATGAAACGCTTTAAATTTCCTTCCCATTTGATTCATGCGTGCTTGGTGTAAACGAACATGGCACGCGCGCATGCGCTATCACGTGGCCCTGCTACGCGATGTGACGCTGGCGACGATCATCTCAAAGAACTAGTTTACTTTGGCAAGGATAGTAGTACACGTGCGACTGCGGCCTAATCGTTTGAGCATCGGGCTCCCAGGACGGGACAGACAGTCGATACTACCATCGGGCACGTGTTTCTATTTCATGTTTAAGTGTGAGGAATTCGGCAAGACAGGTAAGGAAGGTCGTTGAGGGCTCTTTCAAGGAAAGTATCGCTTTAGTAGACCCGTTCTTTTAGCCTTCGCGCATGCAATGCGGCACCAGTACGACAGTGTGACGTCACATATGTTAAGCTACTTCCGCGTTTTTGGGGTCGCTTTCGTGGGGCAAAAGCTATTAAAACGTTCCAGAGCGTGTCCAAGCCTTCTTTCGACTGCCATACGACACTGATTCATTGATAAACAGTTAAGCACGTCTGAGCAGATGCTTTCAAAACCCATGGTGTCACCAGCAGTGAATCTTGAGGTTGCTTCACAGCGCACATGCGTTTTTTTTTTTGTGCCTCTCATGGCTTACGAAGCCTCTGGTAAAACGAAGGCCCACATCTTAGATATTACAGAAGTGAACCTAATGATGCAGCTTAACCCCATCATTTACGTTGGTGTTCCTATCATGAGAAACTACATATGATACCCTGAATGATTACGCTGTCCCCTCCAGCTAATGGTAGGCAATAGCACAAAACAGCAAGACAAAACTAAGGTAAGAACGCACAGTTTCCCACGTACATATTTATGCTATTTACAGATTCTCACTAAAGCTTGTTGTCCCAGGAAATCAAAATAAGAAACATGCGTTATGCACAACGTACCGTCAGGGCTGCATAACCTTGTGCAGCGATATCGTTTAAGACAGCTCTTACAAACTTCTAGGAAATATTTGAGAACATTGAGAGCAAGCTTGACAATATTATCACCCTTTCTTTTCACTAAAGCGAAACGCTGCAACTTACAGGCGTGTTTCTGCAATGCCGCAAACATGAGAAACACAGTCATACCACATGAAACCTGTATGCTAAATACAAAAACGAAGAATTGATCAGCGCAATGTTTAAAAGCAGTATTTAGGTTGTTTACCAACTGGCTTTTACTAACTACCAAGGGAGCGAGGTTTGCAAACACGCCTGTCCACTTAAGAACAACGAAACCACAAAATCAGGTGGAAACTGTCTGAGCCTCGCAGCGACGTACGTATCTTTCCACAGCAAGATGTAGTTTTCTGGTTGTCAGCATCCTTTCTGTCCCCGTTCATCCGGAAAACAAAGACCTACAGATGCACCCTACTTTTCCAGCACACGCCCAAAGAGCTGGAAGGCACTGAATGACAGGTAGCGAGAGGGCTCCATTGAAGGCGCACCACAGTTCATGAATATTTCATGAGCTCACGGTTAAAGAACAACGTATTGGTCGAAAGCACCGAGCGGCAAGTAGGATGCTGAAAGAACCGCGGCAGAGGCCCACCCTGGGCGCGCCTGTATAGGGCGACCAGCGGTCCGTTTCTTCATGTTCTTGAAGCTCCCGTAAAGTCTCCGTTCCCTTCACAGCAGTGCCGACAAGAAAGGCACAAAGCGCTAGGAAGAAAGACGCCACTTAATCGACGCCGGCGACATTCTCGGTAGCAGGCTCCCTTGGCGTGCTTAGCCTGAAAAACGGCCCCGCAACAGCGAAGCGGACAGGCGAATTCGATTACTTCGCGGAGACCAGCCATCAGCATGTTTGTTTGTTTTTTTCTTTCCCGGTCGGCCCATTTCTTGGCTTTTCACGGCTTTTCAACGGTCTTATGGTTTATCGTGTCCACAACCAGACACCTTAATCATTCATGACAACCGCCCCCACCTCGATATTGTTGCTCTGTTGCTTGGACCTTTGCGCGAGTTCACAAGCAGTTATCAAGTAGATAGAGGGAAAACAAGAAAGTAGAGCGAACTGAACCAGACGGATTTTCGCTTTGCCACCCTGTACGGGGGAGAGGAGGTGACAGATTTAAAATAACGCTAGAGAAGGAAAAGGCAAAGAGAAAGAGAGCTCACGTGTACAAAAGTAGACACATGATGCTTATATGCACCCTTTCAGGATCGCCGGCTTTGGGGAGTCCATTGTAGCGCACGCAGCTTTCCACACTAATGATGAGTGAGATCATGCACCAAGTATGCTTGCCGCTGTAAAGGGCTGAGTGTCCAGTTCGTCGAGCGCGCTCGGAAGAGGCTGACGTTGGGCGTCAAAGCGGGCAAAGTGGCAGAAGTGGTGCCCAGAGAAGACTCTCACATCGCCCGGCGTTAAATCCTTATCGTGATAAACAACATGGAATAAAAAGCATCCTGTTTAACTTCCAAGTAAGAGCCATCAGAGCAAAAAGTACGGTGCGTTCTTACCTACACGTTGCGTTTGGCCTGCTCGGCTTTCTTATGCCTCGCCGTGGTTTTGGCGCTCACTCTCGTTCTTGCCAATTTCAAGGGCAAGTAAAAAATACTAGCCGTAGCAAGGAGCGCTGTCACAGAAGACATTACTTGTATTTGGTGCAGATATTTTTCGCTGCTCCTATCGTATCGGCAGTCGCACTGACCCCAATAGTGCTCTTGGTTTGAAAACGTGTCAGCTAGCCGAAACACGTGCGCCGCCCACATGCGTGAAATCAAACTTCTCGTAGCACATAATTTCACGTCCCAAAGCAATATGGGCCGCGATATTACGATACTTAGCAACGTAAAACTGGTAAAATTCATAGGTGATTAAACCTTCCACAGCAAACATAATAAGCAAGAACCTCATTTGAGCAAGCCGGAAAGGTTAATTTTGCGATAGCTTCCTCAGTAAGGGTCAGTTTGGTCTCCGTTATGTTTTACTTTCTCATAAACAGAGATAATGCTTAAGTAAAAATGGTTATTCTGCGACGACATATAAGATTTAGTTTATATACTAATTCTGGATTCACTTCAATGACGTGCTCTCCATTGTCAGCCTAAACAAGAAAACGCATTCATACTGATCTCGTCTTACATTGCTCTGTTGAGCGAGGAGTAGCTTATATCCTTGCTCAAAAGAGCGATGGAAATGCTGCTCGCGTTCAACACTCTCGGTTGTTGCGTAAATATGGCTCTGTGCTACGCACTCACCCTTTTTTGCCATACAGCTTTCTCTTGCTGATGTGGTTTGCTTTCGAAGATCACTGAACCGCTCAATGGCCATACTTGATTAATTACATTTTTTCCAGTTAAGTAAACGAGCAACCTCACGGGTCGGGGATCTTAAAAAAAAGAAACTAAAAGGAAATGGTATCTGCTAACGATGTGATGATTCCCTACTACCGCTTTATTTTGCGAGGTTCTATCAACAACATATTATGTCGTTGTGTGACGCGTTGACATCTCATTACCCCTTTACTTGCAGTTTTATTTTCACGTTCGAGATTGCGTGCTTGCCTCTTCAATTTTTATTGTGACAGCAATTATATGGGCGCTCCAGCCGCATTTTCGCCGTCGCCGTGATGTTCCGTGCAAAGTCCACGGGCGATAACGCCGTCCATAAGCCACCTCAAGTCATACGGAACTGAGTTTCAGGCAAATCTATAGGTACGGCCCATCATTCTCACGTGAGCTGGACCTTCGTGCTTTTAGCTCCCTTGGACTCCAATGGCAGAGTTCCTCATCCATAATCTTTTGTAAGAAACTGTACAGTGAAACCCTAGCCTCAAAAATCAGTGGCGCCTGCTAGAGGAAGCGCATCTAACCCTTGTAGTCATCTAACCCATCTAACCTTGTCATCTAACCCTTGTAGCATTGCCTCTGGCACGACACAGCACTTGACGGCTCGGCCGCTCTCGCATTCGCCCGTCTCGTTGTCCGGCTGGCCGATGTTCAGGAAAGGCCGCTCCTCCATGAACGTCACCTGTGACGTCAGCGTTGTGCCGAGGACGTGCTCTCTGCCTCAACTGACGGTGACCAGCAGCGAATTTAATACTGCCCCAACTATAACAGATTGATCGAGCTATGTTTGTTTGCATGATGTTGCAGTTACCTGCTGCAAATGCTGCATGCATGACATTGATGAGCACATTCATCGATGTGCGTGATTATAACACCTTATTAATAGGCACATTATTAATAGGGGTGCAAAGCAATTCTCATTCGTAATATTTGACTAACGTAATTTAGAGCACATCATTACATTTTCTATGTTCATATGTGCAGCGTGGGCATTTGAATTTCTTCCGTATGTAGTTCAATTTTAGTACACGTTCTCTGCTTCTATGATAGACCCAAGATGCGCTGACTCTAACAGTACCTCAGTCAATCACTCAGAGCATAAACTTCTAAGCTAAATTGAAATACAAAGCATGGTTGATTTATCAGTAATTTATTTTATGTGATTACATTTTCAGCTTGCTTTCCCCCCTTTTTTTCCTTTAAAGAAACGTGCTGGAACTCCACATCCTAGAAAAATATTATCCATACAGTAACGTGTAAAATCGTAGAGATCTGTTACAATTTTCGTTGCGTGGTGAGAATAATGGCAAACCTAATGGCGCCCTGAATAACTTTCTCTGAGCTTCTGCGCAAACTGCTTCTGTTTCATTTCACAGAAGTTGAACTTGAGTGTGACCTCAGGACGTAGAAGGTGATCACGTGGGGGCAAGAAAAGAAAAACCTTTGGTCACGGGATTCAGTTTTCTGTTATGATGCAGCCGAATGACTAGCAGGCTCGCAGACTGCTGAGCAAGCCGGAGTGAGTGCTAAATGTATCAATCGCGCGCATACAATGCTCGCGCCAACAGATTTCTATCGGCGCTTCTATATTGAGGTGTTGATTCTGTGCAAGTGGAAAACTGTCTCACTTGTGCGTGTATATATATATATATATATATATATATATATATATATATACTTTTTTTTCACGTAATATATCTTCGAGTGCGTAGCGCAGCTTTGATGTTGCCAGCATGCATTTTGAAAAGTAAACCCATCCTGGTAGAACATCCCCCTGTCTGTTTCTACTCTACAACGTCACGATGTTGTGCTTTTACATCACCGCCTTCTGCGTCTTCGCGTGAGGACACATGCACCTCCTGGGAAGTAAAAACAGGACTGGTTCGCAAAAAATATGATGTAGTAAAGTGAAAAATGAGACCTGATACAGAAAATGAAAAGTCAGAAACGCCATGTCAGCACTCCTTTAAAGCGTCCTTGAAAGTGACGTGCTGCAGAGCTCAATCCGTAATCATCTCCAGCTTGCTCGAAAAAAAAAGTGGCAAGGACGTCAGGCTAATGCTACGATTTCACAAATGTGGCGTGATCCTCAAAAGCAGGTCGGTGAGAGAATTGCTAAGTTAATAGTCGCATCTCGCATTCCTAAATCCATCTCGGAATAAAAGCTTGAGCAAATGAGAGAGAAATAGAGACCAAAAGATAAAGCTAGGGATTCACTAAGGACGTGCCAATAATAAATAAAAAACAAATAAATAAACCAAAGGGGTAACGACAACACGCCACTAGTTTTTCGCGCTTATGTTCCTAGATGTGTAGAATTCGGTTAGCCAAGATAACAGTTCGATTAAGAGTGATATTTTCGGAACTACATCTCATTCGTAACGAAGCAACTCAAACTGTTGAGGCAGTGACGCGCCGAAGAATTCTGACGCAGAGTTTCAATTCCTGAACCAATTTTATTTTTGAGTGGAAGCGGCGCCAGGGTGCCCCGTGTAAACTTAGTCGTAGCTATGACGCAAGCATCGCCTCATGAAAAGAGTCCATTAGAGCTTTCCGACTCAACATCTTCGTCCGTTATATTCTCGACGAGGTTGCGAAACGAGCCGTACCCTTAGATTAAATTTCTGCGGGACTCCTTTTGGTGAAACCAGATCTTCTCCTGGCCAGACGACGTCCTTGATATCGATGCATCTTTGTGTCCAGCGTCCGACCTGCAAACGATGGAAACTCGCTTAGACCTTAGAACAATAATCCATGCAACAAAGACCCTGCGGTGCACAATCCTTGCTTATCACCTATCACCATCTTATCACTTATCACCATCTTTAACAATGCGCGCATTTTCCTCCATTCATGCAGTGTAATAGGTCCGAAGTTCTCACAGGCGCACGAATTACGCACAATGTCGTTCGAGTTTTGGAGGGCTTGTGAACAACTTCGCACTCCCATAAGGGCCCCCTAAGCTACTGTGTGCGTTCCATCGCAAGTGAGCCATTTCTCTCTCCCCTTCGCTACCCTCCCCACTGGCGATCTCTCCTCTAACCTGGTGTTAACAGCGCAAAACAGCGCTTGTGGTGTTGTTTTCTCGTCTCGTGTCCATTCTACGTTTTGTGCTCTTAACACCAGGATGGAATACCAACAAACCAAAGCTGCTATTCTAACTCTTCTCCTAGCCGGGTGCTTCTCCAAAAGAGACGTGAACAACACGGCCATACCGAAAGTCACGTTGGAGCTATTTATTTGTTTCAGAACGCCACCAGCTTCCTTTTACCACGACTCCGCGTTTATCGGCTACGCGAAGTTGCAGCCAAATGCACCGAGGTGAAAACAGCTGGTTACACAAGGCAGGAAAGCGAGACCTCAAAGATGAGTGGGCATGTATTTGCATGAGAAAGCCGGGCTACCAGACCAATCGTAGCTGTTTTTTCTTATGTATGGACCAATCGACAGTTCTCGCCCTGGTGACGTCACATGGATGACCCTGTTGGCGTCTCGACGTGTGAAGAGCGGGAACGGAAAAAAGCCAGGAAGAAGAGGAGCACGTTGCTGTTGTCGTTGTTTTTTTTTTTTTTTGCAATAATTAAAGTGGTTTAGGGGAACTGTAAAGGTCATATTGGTGTAACAAGGCAATCATTTCGGATGCTACATGGATTTAATTTGTTCTGGTATTGCTTTAATTGCGCTTGAACTTTATCGCTTGATAAAGCGATAAAGCGATTTAGCGCTTGAATTGCATGAACTTTATGAAAACGAACAGCATAAGATAGGATACGATCTAGAGGTGTGGTCGTGTGGTCCCTTCATGTGCCTTCTGTGTAGTGCAGAACACAATGCCAAAGGACTGAAGAAGAGAAGCGCAATGCGCGCGTGAACTGGGCGCTCTTTGGCTCCTCGCTGTATTATGGCTCTTGGTGGCACTGCTATTCATTCGTTCCTTCTTTTAGCACCGTTCCGGTTAATGCGATGCTTAAAGAACTACAAAGTTCGCTGATAGGTGATCGTTCATCTGGTAATTCCTCTCTCTTTTCTCGGCGGTGTATCAACAATACTCTTGCTTTACAAGCTAAACTAACTTGCACGGGTTCAATAAGTGGTGTCGCTCTGCCTGACCCTCTCACGTCATGAAAACTGGATTTCATGGCAATAAAAAGAAATTACATTTACAGTTGGGCTAATTCACTCCCTTTTCCGCTTTTATACGTTTAAATTATTCGGCAGTGTGGCAGCATTACGATGGGGAAGGAGCGTAAAAACGCTCGGTAACCATGCATGCATTAGGTGCATCTTAAAGGAATCCATGTGGCCCGAATTGATCCGGAGTTCGCCACTACTGTGTACCTCATAATCGTATCATCGTTTCCGCACGTAAAATCCCAGGCTGTAATTGTTCTTCAAGCATTAAGCAGTCATTTCGTGCTGAAGTTCCCACCAACTCGCCGAGCCATGATTCTCCATCACGTTCTTCAATATTGTCCTCGCGAAGGCTCTGGAATGTCGCCGTCACCGCCGTTGGGCACGGTTGGCCTTAACGCCGCGGGTTGAAGTGGAACAAAAGAAGAAAGCCAAGAAGGTTCAAGCGTTTACTGTCGGGGATCAAAAGGTGTAAAAAAAGTGACGAGAGGAACGAAAGGCGAAGTGGAGCGCGAGAATGTGGGGCGCCAAAAGATGAAGGAGACGTACTTTGCGTGGAACGGGGTAGGACAAGATTCTACTCGACCGCGGTACACGTGTCTGGAGTCAGACGATGCGTCCGCGGATCAAGAAACGAGCCATGTCGAGATGTAATATGGGCTAACCCTCGCGTTCCAGAGAAAAAAAAAAGAAAGCAAGGAATGAGATTTAGGGAGCCCGACCAAAATTTTCATTCTTCAATAAGTTCAAAACCTAGAATGAACATTTATCAATCGCTTTGTTATGTAGCCGCGCGTTATTTCCGATCACATCAATGTAGTACTCTTTCACGATGTGTCGAAGCACTTTTTTTATCTCTGTGTTCTTCTGGAAAGGGCTAGGAGGTGTACAGTCAAGTTGAGATGAGTGAGCCAACGCATCCTAAAGCGAAGTGAAAGCTGCAATCGCTGCCCATATCAAGGGCACACGAATAAATTTAGGGCCTGCTTCACAGCAGCAGTCGACCTAAGCGGTTAGGCTGAATGTTTTGTTCTTTACTCTCTGCGATGCTTTTGCCCGCCCGCAAGACGTTCGGCGATAAAGTAAAACAAAGCTTCGCATCGAAAACGTTCTAATGAAATCTACGCTACCGTCTACTCGTGTTCGATTCAATTCGATTATAACTTTCGCTGGTAGATGGATGACGGATTGCGCTCTGACGACTCAGTTAACAATAGTTAGGCAAGGAATTAAGCGGCTTTTAAGGAGCTGCCGTCTGGTATTTAGTACTTCTGCAACGCCCTAAACCAGTCCTAACAAGCGTTTAAGTATACTGCTTTTTTTCAATATTTGATAAGTGTTGCATCATCCCAACTTATTTACCAGTTTTGCTGCGTGTTTATCATGCCTTCCCACTGCTATTTCATCTGTCTATATATGCGCACACGTTCTTGTTGTGTATTCTCTGTCGTGTGAACCTGCCTTGATGCATATCATCAGGCATTGCAGGTCATTTAATCAAATTGATAAATACGAGATTTAAGAATGTCTAGAGGCAATTTCAAGCGAACCAATAATTGGCAAGAGCTCTCGATGTACTACGTTTATCATATTCCCGCACTCCCTGGCACGTTTCCTATAAAACATCATGCATGGTACTCAGGTACAGCCCAAGAGAAAGTTCACCGAAGGTATCAAGAAGTCAAGAGAAGTTGTACAACAATTTGAGTTTCGCATTTCGAGATGCCGCAAGTGTTACACGCTGCGAACACACGAGGATAAAAATAAGGCTTAACACACCAGACCAGCGCTGTCCTGTGTCTAAGCGTTCTTCATCCTCGTGAGGTATTCTGTAATAGGCCACCTAGAGGGCGTGTCGTCTGCTGCTGAGGTGCTTATTGGCTGTTGTGCCTCGTGGCTACGGACGCGCAGACCAGCTCAGCCAATCAGAACTTCAACAGCCGACGAAACGAACGTGTCCACTAGATGGACTCTTACAGAATACCTTTCCTTGGTCTATTCGCACGCTGTTTAAACTTGCCCAACTGTCGCACGAATTTGCGCAACCAGCGAGAAGTATACTCTTGAGATGCCTCTTCGTTCGCGTACTCACCGAGCAGACCTGCGGGGTACTCGGGTGGTGCGATTCCCGGGTGGGCTCCGATGACGGACTGGGTGACGATCCAGACGTAGTTGTTGCCGGTCATCTCCAGCTGCAGGGCGGCCGCGAACAGCTCGCGCGAGTCATCCTTGCTGGCGAAGAGCAGGATCACGCGGGCCTCGCCCGCCGCGATGGGTTCCAGCTGGCAGCGGAACTCCTGGCGCGTCAGGCCGCGAATGGTGCGAATCTCCAGCACCGAGTATCTGCGCGTTGTTTGTGGCTGAACGGGAAAACCGGACGTGCTTTCCCTAAATGAAGGCTGTCGGTATGCAAATATGTCTGCCTCGCGGCCAACTACGCTTTCTTTATTAAAAATAAAAAACGCACGAGAACGTTCTCATTAGAAACAACCCCTCAATCAATTTTAATAACGTTCGTGGAATTTATTTGATAAATCAAAATGCTACTAACTTCTTTAAGAGAAATTTTGATTTAGTGCTTCAATTCTTTTCGACATTTCCGAACGTGGGTCTGCTTTCTCTCTTTCTTTTTTATTTGAATCACAGTGTTTGCAAATCGCCCCCTCGGCCCCAAAACCAGACCTCGCCATTCTGTTTGCTGCATTTGTTAGAGCATCTAAAGTTAACAAATGCTATATACGTATGTAAGCTTGCAGCTTACCTAAATTTCTTGCATGGCTTTGAATGTTTCTTTTTTTTTTTTTGCATCAGCCATACAGACACATTGGTGGTATAATTCGGTGCGGTGTATAATACCTATATTTTGACCACTTTACATGTCTCAAGAGCTGCTTCTCACAGAACCGTGCTTCTACATTTATAACTAAGTTACGGAGGTGCATCCTGATTGTTCCGTTTATTTACATTTTGCTATATTCAAGACTACTTGTTAAATAATTTATCACCTAAATCAAGAATCTTCCCCCTACAGTCCGCCGATTTTGACCTTTGCCTTTAACTACCAAAAAACCTAATTAGGCTCGCCGCATTCAAGCATCTAGTACCCTACACTAACACGCCCAGTCTTCAACCTTAGCCAGTTTCAAGGAATTTGTTGCTAAGAAAATAAATTTCTGCGTTCCCATACATTTATATAGGAGATATTGTGTAAAGATTCTGTGTAAAGCCTTTAAAGCAATACTGATGCCATGTTCAAACAAGTGCTCACATGAACGCCTAAACTATCTAAACCAGACACAAATGATAATAGAGGTAAACCAAGTCTCGAGGCTAGAGAAGACAAGGTCGACGTACATGGAAGACCAAATAAATCTCTCTTTTCTGTTTGTTCTCGTCTCTTCTTCACGTTCAATATTCAGTCACTCCGTTTCTTATTTCGTATCGTATTATCGTATTTCCCGTTCAATACGTCGACGTCTTTTTTAATGTCGACACTTGGTTGACCATTCTTTTTTTTTATTTTTCACCTCTGGAAGGCGGCTCTCAAAAGTACAGAGCTGGCAGATCAGCTCTGGGCCGTCCGGCAAGCCGAAGATGCCGCCCGAGTCCAAGGACTTCGAGCTGCCACCTGAGGCTCCAGTACAAAAACCACCGAACCATTCATTAATGAAGTTTCTTCTTTTTCTTCTTCTTCTTGTTGACCGAGAAGCCAGGTGAACTGATCCCGGATACAATGCAAACTTATTCACAATACCTTACAGGGCCCAGAGGCCATTGAGTAAAGGGGACGAACAAGGATATTATAAGAAATGCAAAATATACAGGTCAAACAAGGGAAAGGGAAAGCATTGCACAGGGCTAGTACAAAAAAAGCAGCAACAAACATAAGTGCAAAGTAGAAAAAATAATTGAAGTATACCAATACAGCACAAATGTCTGACACATGGCTCAAGAAAAAAAAATAATAAAGCAGGAGTTTACAAAAACACAATAGCCAAAAAGTGCGATATTTTACACAAGAGAAGGTTTAACGTCACGATGTCACTTGAAAATATTCGCGCAGCTGATTATGGAATGATTGATGGTTGCATAAGGATGCAATATTATCGGGAAGATCATTCCAAAGAACCATGGCACATGGAAGGGCTGATGAATTGAAGGCTTGTGTTCTTCCATATATGCGCTTGATGCTGTACTGATAATGTAAACGGCTTGAAATGCGTGACGGCGCTTCTAGCGGTAACGCAGATTGCCTGGTGCAGTGGCGATATTTATTAAATGAGCATAAAAGAGCGATTGAACGACGAATATGTAATGGCTCAAGAGAGATATCAAGTTTTATCTGTGTTACGCTCGAAAGGGGACTGTAGTTACGTGTAATGAAGCGAGCGGCTCTATTTTGTATGGATTCTAGTAAGTTTATTAAGTAGTTTTGATGTGGGGACCAAATGGATGCTGCATATTCTAGGTGTGGCCGCACAAGTGTTAGATAGGCCAGTTTTCGAACATTGTTAGGAGAATTCCGCAGGTTCCTGGGCAGGTACCCCAGTGTCCTTGAAGCTTTAGCACAAATCGTGTTGACATGCCTGGCCCATGAAATATTATGCGTGAGGTGAATACCTAAATACTTATATGATGATGCCTGAGACAATACCATGCTATCTATGAGATACGAGAAGTTAGAATTGGTATGCTTGCGGCTGAAAGAGATAACCTTGCATTTATTCGAGTGAAGTGTCATTTGCCATTTATTACACCAACTGGAAATTAGGTTAAGGTCACTTTGGAGGGCGAGATGATCATCCATGGAATTAATGGAGTGGTAAATGATGCATTCATCAACTTACAACTATGGTGCAATGTGATTAACTTTCGACTACATTGGCGCTAATTGTGCCCGTATCTATAATTTTGCTTAGTCTGCGATAAGTCCTCGCTCCTGGTCTAGTTGAGATCAACATTTTGATGCCTTTGATACTAGCTATGACGCACTGTAGGCGCAAAAGTTCGTTTTTTTAGGTGGTTACAAGATTCACAGATACGTCAAATCCGCGTGAAGTCAACAAAGACGACGGCTTCTTCTTCAAAAAAAAAAAAGCATGCTGACGAGCTTGAGAGCGCCATAATTTAATATATTACTTGTTATTATGCACCAGACTCGGTTATGATAGCAGTAACTGGATGCGTCATGACGTCACAATACATTGGGTCACTCCGTTACTGCGATCACTGCCACTGCCACACGCGAGCCGGAGACACAAGAAAGTTTATTCTTCGCTGAACAATACTGTCCTACTTAGCATTACTGCGACACAACGTCAACGAATTTTGCCAGTGTGTAATTACGTTCATGTTTTTATTGCGACAGGTGGTTGCACTTACATAAGCACTAATGAACCGATATAAAAGAACAAAATGGGGTCGTACGTATTGTGCCACGTACGTCTACATTTTTTTCCCTCTATGTTCGTCCATTAGTTCTTCCGTCAGTGTAACACTAAGCGCAATACAATCATGAACGTCCATCAACTAGCCCCGCCCATTGCTTTACTAAATGTAATGAGGTCACGGTAATGCAGATGATGCCTGGGCAACCCCTTGTGTGTATCGCAATAAAAATATATTTATTACCAAATAAAATATCCAACAAGTGTTTCACGGCATTCGTACTTGGGGTGAACCTTACTAGAAATGTACGAGAAGTTTCTTGTAGAGCTTCGACAACTTCACAAATATATATATCAGTACCTTTAAAGGGCCACTGAAACGAAACACCAAAATCAGTTTATAGTAATAAAATATTCTTTCAACATTATAACTCCGCCCTTTTCCCCATAATAGGTCCAGTATTAGAAGAGGAAATGAAGGTCAAACTTTCATTTCTCCTATAATTTCGCACCAGAACCTCAGGGCCAGTACGCCAGTGCGACGACACAAATT
The DNA here is from genome assembly GCF_023375885.2 of Dermacentor andersoni. Lineage (NCBI taxonomy): Eukaryota > Metazoa > Arthropoda > Arachnida > Ixodida > Ixodidae > Dermacentor > Dermacentor andersoni. The sequence continues at coordinate 105,828,949 of NC_092821.1, forward strand.
TTGAGATAATATTTTTCGTATTTTGGCCACTGTGACTCAGTAAAGGCTTTTGAAGTTTAGCTTTTGGTTCTTTCAGAATACAATGTAGCCTACCCTTACTGACGTAGTATTAGCTACACGCAAGCAGAGACACCAAAAAACCTTAAAGTCAGGTGAACTGCTGTGGAATCTTTAAAGGGGTGTAGCCAGGTGGCTTTCCTTTATGCACCTTTTCTTGCTTACCAATTAGGTCTCTTCTCAGTGTAAGATTAGCTTTTTTACAGTATCGTTCAAGGTTAGCGTAGTAGTACAGCTTGAGATACATTTCGCTTTGGTATACCTCTAAGATATGCGACGTCCGTATTTTGCCCTGAAGCTACTGCTTTTCAACTGCCGGTCCCGGACTGCGCGAACGAAGTCCTCGTGTCCTCCAAGATTGGTGGTGATGACGGCGAACTGGTACCACGAGCAGCGCTCCAGGGTGGCGAAGATGGCCGCCACTTGGCGAACTACAGATGGCGCCAGCTGAAAGACTCGCGCCTGGGATGCCCTCATTCGACACGCGGGAAAGAAGCAGATGGAAAAGGAAGAGGGGGAGGCGAAACATGCGCGTCTGTGAGCGGTAGCTGCATGGCGCGAAGGAAATGACGCCTTTTCGATTTCGCCATGGCAGCGCATGATACCGTTATGTCGTTGTCCTTGGCGGGTTCTAGAACAAGCACAAGTAAATTTCACAAGCTCAACTAAGTGACAAGGCTCATGCAACCATGCAAATTTTCACTTCTCTTTAGTTTCCGCGTGCTCGCAATGTTCCCGGAACGTCCGTCTTGCCAACCTTGAAAACGTTCGAGATACAAAGTTTTGAACCAATAGTTACTATCCCCATTGAGCTAAATTCATTCCTTCTAAAAGATTGAAGGCTGAGATTCGTATTAAGTCACTGAATATAACTGTTCCGCCAATCAGAACTAAGCTGTTCATAATGGTCTTCTTCGGGCTGCACGAATTTGCGTTATTTTATATCAGTGAGCTACCGCTTTCAATGAATCATATGCTAGTTCTTGCTGTTGCTTTTTGGAAGCCAGGATGTTACAGTCACATAGGAGCAGGCCTACTATGCGTGCTCTTAAAGCAAGTTCTCGATTGTATGTTTTCAACAGTGACTAACATAATTGTATTCTACACTACTTCCCTTAAACTTTATGTTTTCATCCGCAAACACCCGGAATAAATTTTATTCAGGAGCGGGCATTATCCATACAACGAGCCTCGCTGAAGTATACACCAAAACGTGACACTGACAGTTTGTATTGCGTGCACCCGGTACTCATGCCAGTTACAAGCCTGTCGGTACGTGTCCACTTCCTCTCTGTTATCTCCTTGCTTCGCATGCAGGCATCAGCAAACGTTTCAATGTCTTCATCGTGCAGCATATTAGACGAGAACAAAGGTTACGGGTCAAGCCCAGTTTTGTAGCCAATACAAGCCCCGAATGTAGCCAAGCGTAGCGCACGTAGTACCTGCGTCTGGACGAAGGCCAACCAAGCCAGAATTCATCATCAGCAGCAGCGGCGGCAGTCCATAGCGGGTAGCATGAAAAACAGCTCTCTTAAGCCACAAGCAAGGCAAGCCACGTAGCAGAAACGCGTGCAGCTGCGCTATGACTACGACTACGCACAGCAGGCCGACTATGTCTTCAGCATAGCCACAACCGCAAACAACAAACAACGACACAGGCAACCCTGCAGCGTGAATCGCTTTCACGATCCATCCACAAGACACAGAGGTCCACACAGGGAGCCACTTTTTCGGTATACTATGAACGATAGTAATGTATTGTGATTTTTATTTGTTAAAAATACTTGCTCTATGGTTATGCCCCGCCAGGCAGAAGTGTGCTTTGACACCCCTGCAGGACTTTTATGAAGAAAGCCAGGTAATAAATTTTATTCGAGTTGTAAATGGTCGCAAACTCTACGCATTTGAGTGTTGGATGTGAAGACTCTTTGAAGAGTGGTATTTCCCATATACGCCGGACTTTGTGAGAAATTGTGACTGTACACTGTGTGACGTAGAATATATTAGTGGGACGTTGACACTGCGTAACAGTATGTAACGCCGTCGCGGACTGCGCGACAGCGCCCACAGAAACAGTTCTGTATGGTATGCGCACGTCTGTGTGTGTGCGTGTGTGTGTAGGGGGGGGGGGGGGGGGTTCGTTTTCTCTTTTCTTTTATTTTCGTACCATTTTTGTTTCATCTTTCGCATCCATTTTCCCTCCCCGGTACAGAATAGCCAACCGGAAATTATCTCTTGTTAACCTCCCTGTCTTTGCTTTCTCTATCTATCTATCTATCTATCTATCTATCTATCTATCTATCTATCTATCTATCTATCTATCTATCTATCTATCTATCTATCTATCTATCTATCTATCTATCTATCTATCTATCTATCTATCTATCTATCTATCTATCTATCTATCTATCTCTACTTCCCATTACTAGTGTTCTTACTGTACAATGTACGCATAAACTTCTGTTAAATAGCGCGGGCGCTTATACACGCTCCTGCACATTTATTTTTTTCGCCTCGATTACATTAACGTTTTTGTGAAGTTATTGTGTTCTCGTGTTTGAGGTATGTGCGCGCGTGTTGAAAGTGAGATGGGTTATTGCGACTTCCTAACTCTTCCCTCGGATAGACGGCTGTAGCATAGCCTGGGGTCTCACTTGTCTGCTGCTTTTAGACAGCAACAATCGGCTAAAATTTAAATACGTAACATGTGGCGCAATAGGACGAGACGGAAAGAGACAATCACAAAAGGCTCGTTTATTTAGCTCCGGTAAAGAATCGCAATTTTATAAGCTTGGGGTGAGGGGGGAAGAGGGGGCGACGACGACGATGAGGACAACTTGTCGTTCAACAGGCACCGAGTCTCGCTCAAGGTGGAGGAGGATGGCTGAATTATATTTCGAACCAACAGGGCGCCACCAGTGCTGGAAACGGACCGAACGCGGCTGGATCCGCCGATCTGTCCAGAACCGCATATTCAGCCCGGCATGACCGACGGCTACAGTGCATCGGAATGAGCGATACACCATTTGTATCGCTTTACCAATCTGGAGTCTTTATCTGTCACAAAGCTTGGAGAAATCAACAAAGACCGGTGTGTTAATCAGTACCGTCGCAACCGTCTCCGCGGTAAACTTTACCGTCTGTCATTTCGTGTCTTAGTAATGGCATGTACTACTAACGGCAGAAGCAACACCCAGAAATTGGGATTGCGTTCAGATTGCTTTTCGCATGTAAAAGCATCGGTGGTAGATACTTGGGCACAGTTAGGCTTGTGCATATTTCGTTGATGACGCTCGTAGTTCGGTGTTCAAAGGCTGGATGGGGGACAAAAAGGAAAGCACTGTCGCCTGTGCATATGGCCCACAGCCTTGGAGGAATGCGTACAAAACAATTGCACTACAATAGGCTGCACATACTATTTTGCGGCAATATTTTCTAGTTGTCTATCAATGGCGCTGTAACGAATGGGGCTTATTTTATGTGGATTTAAATAGAAATAGTGGTTCCAATAAAGAGAGAAAATGTCAAGGAGAGGGAGGTCCAATTCTAGAGAGCTATGCACGTAGGCGATATCTGATTCGCTCAAGCAAGCTATAGGCGGCTATTTGTAGCCGCCCCGTTTCGAAGGGGACGCCAACACAAATCATCGTCATAACTTCCATTTAATCGCTGTCTACTTGGTCATGTGCTTTTCTGAAAACCGAGTGGGTAAATTACCGCGTGCAAGTCATCATTCTAACGTAAGAAAATGTTACGTATTCAATTACAGAAAATGTCCTTCTGTACAACTTTCCGAATAACGCTGGGACTTGGAATAATGACACTCAAACTATCATTTGCTTCCAAATAAGCCTACCATTTTGATGCTTATTGCATGCGGGAGAATATCCACGACGAAAAGAAAGAATGTTTTTTGGTTGGATTTACTATTGCACATTTTTTGCACGCTTTTGCAAAATGCCTGTACTTGAAGGAATTTACTACTCGCACTTGGTTGAACACTAAATTGGGCATACATTCACCCTTCTATGTTCGTTTGAGAATATTGTGTACTATAGGGAACACATTTGCCAACGTGTTTGTCAAATAATCGACCTCACGGACACGTAACCGATTGCCAGAAAAGTTTTTACGCGCCAACTGTGTGAACCCTAATCAATGATGACTGAATTTTGCTGCAAGACTACAAAAATTAGCACTCCAAGATGCCGATCACGCAAAGTGTATTTGAATTATGCGAGAGACAGGCTGCGTTCCTCCCAATATTCAATCCGCGAATCCCAATCCGTAAACGGACCCAGTCAAGCCTTTTCAGGCGTTTTGTCCGTGCTCCAACCATCTGGCAGATGTTGAATAAAGCTGAATTGAATTGAATTGAAAAATAGCACTACGTTAACGGAAAAAGAAGTTACTGGGATTACATTTTTCACCTATTTTTTTCTTGTAGGTCTAGCTTCTCTTCCAACAAAAATACTGAATTTAAGCAGTTTTTGTGTTCGCTTATCAGATAGTCCTGAGTTCGATTAGAGTAACTGGTGGTACGGAGTTTATGCAGCTTGATTGCCCAATGCTCCCCATAACAGCACAATGTTACGTATATCGGTGAATCCAATAAAGCGACGTCGGCATATAACGATTGAACGATAAGACGCCACGACGCGATTGTTTTACAATCACTCAGCTGTAGTATGATGCAGTGCGAGTTATTCACGTTACCACGCCGTATAAAATGTCGACAGATTTCGAACAGACCCATCGGTAAGGACAGCCCCCCTTTCGATTGGCTACTTATTCATGTTCGTGTTGTTTCCACACTGGGGCAGCACGAACGACAGATTCACTCGACACCCCCAGGCAGTTCTAAATAATGGATTACCGTCTTCCCGCGCACACCGTCATAGCTTGCTGAGAAATGGATGCACCAAAGGGGTTTCCCCGGCACCGCCACCCCCTACCATAAGCAAGGCATCCCGGAGAACTAATGGTTTGCAGTCATGCCAGGGTTGGGACTGTTCACACGTGACAGAACGCCACCAATAGAGCCCCGGTATCGTGCTTCTGGAACCGTAAACAACGGTTTTCAAATGAAAAAGAAAAACACAGGCTTTTAAAGAATTCGAGCACCTGGAGTTTCTTGGTAAAGCCCTTAAGCTCAAAGCAGCGTTTCGCTTTCTCGATAAAAAAAAAAAAAACATGTTGCTTGTTTTTCAAGAGGCAGAGCCTCGTTCTCATACATCGTCACTGTTTCCTGCTCGCATTTTCTGTCGTCGCTATATACATAGCCCCATGATCCACGGACACTTTTTTCAATTCTTTTTTTTTTTTTGATAGCTGCAAGTCATCTCGGGATGACAAGAAGTTCATATTGACAGACGTTCGTTTCTGGCCACAAAATAAATTTGAAAGTATTTGCACAGATAAATTTCAAGTCAATTGCTGTACTGGGTCCTCCTATAGTTCTATTCGTAGAATGGCTTAAGGGGACATTGCAGATGGAAGAACGTAGTGCAGTGCCATGCAACTTAAATGTCCTAAAAGGATAATGTCCTAAATGTTCCAGGGGACTGCACCATAATGACTTGCCCGCAGGGGGCACGATTCGGCGACATTCGCGTGCTGGTAATATAATCTAGAGCACAGCAACACGGTTTAGACTGTGGCAACTTAGCGCAAAGAAATGCAGAGACACGTATACAACACATAACTAGAACGATTGCTACTATCAACTGTTTAATAACGGGAGCCCACCCTTTGAACTACATTGGGAAGACGCGGAAAAAACGGAGCACTTCTCACGTTTGAATTTGTCGCTTAGCTCACTTGGAACAGACATACAAGCTAAACAACACAAAATTTATGTCAAACATACGTACGCGGCAGTAAAAGGCTACTTCTTTGAGCACGTTCTGCAAGCGTTGTAAAACAAAAAATCGCAAAAACAACGTGCCCGCCTTTACACTTCCTATTGAGAATAGTGGGAATAGTGGGACGTCACATTTGAGGAATGGGACACATTACATGTGGCCCTAAAATCTTTCTACGCGATTTTATACGCTGGAAGGTGAAGACCGCAGGCACAGGCCCCAAGAAAAAACGCTACGCGAAGAACAGATCGTATAAGATAGAATCCTTAGAGAAGGCTTTATTCTAAATGCCTACGGCGGCCCACGTGCATGCAAAGTCTAAGCCGTCAAGGCGAAGCACACTAAAAGCCACTGCTGAGCAAGATTCCTCCTCCTCACCCTCTTTGAGCACCAACGTTCCCAGCGTACCTGGTCGAGAGCGATGTTGTCGACGTTCCAGGCTATGACGGGAACGCCGAGATACCCGAGAAGCTGAAGCACGTACTGCACCACGCAGCATTCCTTCCAAACACGGCAGGGTAGGTGAGGTACAGAACGGCCACAACGTTATTTGGCAGCAGGTCCTCGTACAACCGGCGCAGAATGCATCTGCAGCCACAGAGAGAGGTTGGGAAGCATTCGGTTACAAGTGCCTTTTTTTATTCGCTAGCATAAAAACGCGTGTATATGTCTGAAGCGTGGGAAGCCGGTCACGTCGTGGGAGAGACAGAGACGGGATGAGAAGCTTAGCTTAGTGTGTGTGCGTGTTATTGTGTGTAAGCACTCATTTTGTTGTACACTTTAATTGTCGTGCCCCTTGAACCCTGCTATCCATGAATATATATATATATATATATATATATATATATATTTATATATATATATAAACGAGAAGAGAGGGGGTTAACCGAGGGTCCCGATTTTTATTAGTCATATCATAAGAAGCCAACAAACACTGACACCAAGGACAACATAGGGGAAATTACTTGTGTTTAATAAATGAAATAAGGAAACGATAAATTAATGGAAATTAAAGTGGATGAAAAAACAGCTTGCCGCAGGTGGGAACCGAACCCACAACCTTCGCATTTCGCGTGCGATGCTCTACCAATTGAGCTACCGCGGCGCTTATATATATATATATATATATATATATATATATATATATATATATATATATATATAATGTGAAGTGGCGTTATGGTTCGATTGCTAAAACGCTCAGATAGCAGAGCACCACAGCGAGACGACACAGAGCTTCGGCGACACAGGCACAAGGCTTCCAGGCACTCGTCGTCGTCGTCTGTCTTTCTCTAAGCAGTGCCTACTGCTCATTCTTCTTCGGTACAATTGCCTCCCCGGGGAAGAGGAGCCGTCTCGGCGACCTACGGGCAAGATAGCACAGGTGGGTCAAAGTACGGCTTGAGTCGCTGAACGTGCACGATTTCGCGCCCTCGGCGGCGCTTATCGGAAGGCGGCTGAAGGGGTTCTACCATATAGTTCACAGGAGACGTTTGACTGATGACACGGTAGGGACCCTGGTACTTGGACACAAGCTTGGGTGAAAGTCCAGGGCTGGTAGCGGGAACCCAAAGCCAGACTAGTGAGTCAGGGGCATAGGGTGCCGGAGAAGAGGGAATATCCCGAAGGTGCTTCTGTCGCTGCTGATCTTCCGAAGTAAATGTGCGGGCGAGCTTCCGGCACTCTTCCGCGTGTGCAGCAGCCTCGGACAGGGTAGTAGCCTCCGTTGTGTCAGGGCGATACGGAAGGATGGTGTCCATTGTGCAGGAAGGCTCGCGTCCGTAAAAAAGAAAGAACGGGGAAAATCCTGTAGTGGTCTGTGTGGCGGTATTATAAGCGTACGTCACGAAGGGGAGAATTCGGTCCCAATTGGTTTGGTCAGGTGCGACGTACATGGCTAACATATCGCCAAGAGTGCGGTTAAAGCGCTCAGTCATGCCATTGGTTTGCGGGTGGTATGCAGTAGAGGTACGGTGAATTACGTTGCATTCCTTGAGCAAGGCTTCTATAAAATCAGACAGAAAAACGCGGCCTCTGTCGCTCAGCAACTCTCTGGAGGCTCCATGGCGAAGTATGATGTTACGCAGAAGGAACCAGGCAACATCCCGCGCAGATGCGTTGGGCAGAGGCGAAGTTTCGGCGTAGCGTGTGAGATGGTCAATCGCCACTATTACCCAGCGGTTTCCATCTGAAGTACTCGGAAGGGGCCCATAAAGATCAACTCCGACTCTGTCAAAGGCCCGTCCTGGACAAGGCAATGGTTGCAGTGGAGCAGCTAAGGCATGAGGGGTATTCTTGCGTCATTGGCAAGCGAGGCAGGAGCGGACATATTGGGGGACGAATCGGTACATCCCGCGCCAGTAATAACGAATTCGCAGGCGCGCGTATGTTTTGAGTACTCCTGCATGTGCGCATTGCGGGTCGCCGTGAAACGCTGCACATATATCTGAACGTAGATGCCGAGGAACCACGAGTAACCATTTGCGCCCATCCGAGAAGTAGTTACGGCAGTATAGGAGCCCGTCAGTAACAGCAAAGTGGTGTGCTTGGCGACGCAATGCACGGTCAGTAGAAGGCCCTGATGGGTCTGACAGAAAAGCCAGCATGGCAACAATCCATAGATCCTTCCGCTGCTCCGAAAGCATATCCGTGGCGGTGAGGGAGGACTCGCATATTTGTACTTTCTGATGATTGGGCTGGCCTGACGCTGGGGAGCGAGACAAGGCATCCGCGTCCGAGTGTTTGCGGCCAGAGCGGTACAGCACTCGAATATCATACTCTTGGAGGCAAAGCGCCCATCGAGCGAGACGGCCTGAGGGATCTTTCAAGGACGACAGCCAGCAGAGCGCATGGTGGTCCGTGATGACGTCGAATGGGCGGCCGTAGAGGTAAGGACGAAACTTGGTTATGGCCCAAATGATAGCCAGGCATTCTTTTTCTGTAACGGAATAGTTTGCTTCCGCTTTTGTGAGTGCGCGGCTAGCGAAGGCAACAACGTATTCATCGAAGCCAGTCTTTCGTTGTGCAAGAACAGCGCCAATGCCGACGCCACTGGCATCCGTGTGTATTTCTGTCGGTGCGCTTGGGTCAAAATGTCGGAGTATGGGGGGTGAGGTTAGAAGACGGCGCAGCGTCGTGAATGCGGCATCGCAAACTGGCGGCCAGGCCAAGAGGTCGTGGTTACCCGCGAGAAGCTGCGTCAAAGGCGCTATTATGGTGGCGAAGTTGCGGATGAAACGACAAAAATAGGAGCATAATCCGATGAAGCTGCGGAGTTCTTTTGTGGTCTTTGGTCGTGGGAATTCGGCAACGGCTTGGAGTTTGGTTGGATCTGGGAGCGCACCATCTTTCGAAACAACGTGACCAAGGATGACTAGCTGCCGGGCGGCGAAGCGACACTTCTTCAAGTTGAGCTGGAGTCCAGCATCGGCAAGGCAAGTGAGCACGCGTTTGAGGCGGAACAGGTGAGAAGAAAAGTCGGGGGAAAAGATGACAATCTCATCGAGATAACAAAGGCATGTCTGCCATTTGAGGCCCCTGAGGATGTTATCCATCATTCTTTCAAATGTTGCAGGCGCACTACAGAGGCCAAAGGGCATCACGGTAAATTCATATAGGCCATCAGGCGTAACAAATGCTGTTTTCGGGCGGTCTGCGTCAGCCACGGGGACCTGCCAATAACCGGATCGTAGATCTAAGGACGAAAAGAATTCAGCGCCTTGGAGGCAGTCCAGTGCGTCGTCGATACGGGGAAGAGGATAGACATCTTTCCGGGTTATCTTATTTAGACGCCGATAGTCCACACAAAAACGAATAGTCCCATCTTTCTTTTTGACCAGCACTACCGGGAAAGCCCAGGGATTGTGTGATGGCTGTATGACGCCGCGTCGAAGCATGTCTCCTACGTGCTCATCGATGACGCGGCGCTCCGTCGCGGACACACGGTATGGACGTTGGCGTAGCGGTGCGTGGCTGCCGGTGTCGATGTGATGAACGACTGGAGAGGTACGTCCTAAACATTGTTTTTAGAGGTCGAAAGAAGTTCGAAATTGGTTAAGGAGGTCAACGATCTGCGTGCGCGGACTCGGAGTGAGGTTAGGATCAATAAATGGAGCAAATGTTCGGTCACATGCAGGCGCAGGCGCAGAGGCAGGGAAAGCCATAGCGTTAACGTGAAGAGGAGTCGAGTCATCAGGCACGTCGTACACAGAGCTCGTGTCAGCAAAGCCGAGGCACTCGCCACGATGTAAGCTTGATGGACACGAAAACGGATTCGAAACGTATAGTGCGCTGGAGCCGTGGCGAAAGGGAAGGAGGGCAAAGGGAAGCAAGAAGGGATGACGGCATGCAGCAAGTTGAGATGGCGTGAAAAGAACTGTGGAATCGCAGAAAGCAGCACAGGAAACGGGTACAAGGGCGGCAGAGAAAGGCGGGATATCAGCGTCGGTGGTGACGAACACCGGAGCAGAAGGTGGAGGCAAATCTTCAGAAGGACTGCCGCAAAATGGAGTCAGCGCAAGTTCCGCACGGGCACAATCAATAACAGCGTGATGTGATAAGAGGAAGTCCCATCCTAGAATGATGGCATGAGAGCAGCGGGAAAGAACAACGAACTCAATGTGGTGTAGACTGTCTTGTATGGCGACACGGATGGTACATGTTCGTAAGGGCTCAATGGGCTCACCGCTTGCTGTACGTAGCGAAATGACAGAAAACGGCGTCGCGACTTTTCGGAGCATACGGCGAAGCTGGTCGGCAATCACGGACACTGCGGCACCCGTGTCGACAAGCGCGTGAACGGCGACACCTTCGGCAAAAACTTCAATGATGTTCGTAGGAAATAAACGAGGGCTTGAGCAGTTCGAAGAGATCGCCGTTCTTGCCTCCGGAACTGCGCCCTTTAGTTTTCCTCCACAGCTGGAGGGCGGCGGACGATGGGAGAGAGGGAACGTCGACGGGGAGATGGAGACCGACGTGTGTTGAAGCTTCGGGGAACAGGAAATGAAGGAGCGAAGTGCGGAACTGGTGGCGAATAGCGGGACTGGGAATCAGTAGTATTCCCTTGACGTCTCGCAGTATCAGGAAGATACCAACCCCGCCGGCGGCAGAACTGTGCCACGTGGCCAGCAAAGCCACACGCTCCCTATCGTTTCTGCCATGCCTCAGGACGCCGCGCAGCCCGATCCTCCCCTGGCATCGCCTGTCGTCTGCTCCGGTGCTCTACGCCAACGAGATCCTCCGGTCTTCAGCGGCAACGACGACCATGACGTGGAGGATTGGCTGTCGTCATACGATCGCGTGAGTGCGCATAACAAATGGGATGACAAAGCTAAACTGACTAACGTCATCTTCTATCTTTCTGGAGTCGCTAATCTCTGGTTCCGGAATCACGAATCCGACCTCTCCACCTGGACAGCATTTACCCATTCTTTCAAAGAAGTCTTCGGTCGCCCTGCTATGCGCAAGCTTCGCGCAGAACAACGCTTGCGTAGTCGCGCTCAGCAAACGGGTGAAAACTTGACAAGCACTCGTCGTCGTCGTCTGTCTTTCTCTAAGCAGTGCCTACTGCTCATTCTTCTTCAGTACAATATATATATATATATATATATATATATATATATATATATATATATATATATATGCATGCGTGTTGTGCGTGTGTGTATGTATGTATTTGCCAAATAATCATCAATCTTGACTTTCATGCACACCATGCGGTATTTCGCAGGATTAGCCGTGTTTGTTGTCCTTAGCGCTTCGAGTTGTCGATTAACTCGCCCACTCGCGCTGCGATCTCGTAGCCTCCTGGTTAGCTCAGACGGTGCAGCGACCGCCACGTAAAGGCGTTGGCCTTGGGGTTCAGATCCCGGACAAGGAAGACTTTTTCTTCAACTACAAAACTTTGTCTCTGAGAAACCCGCGTGAGTTTCATTTGTAACTTCGCGCTTATATATACAGTCGATCTTTTCCTTTCAAGGACCTCCCTCGACCTTTCGGAAATCCTCAGGGATGATTTTCCTTAACACCACGAAGAGCAGCTGGCTATAGAGACATACCTTCCCGGTCCACTTAGCACCTTTCTCTCTCTCGCTCTTCGGTAATGCTTCCTCCTCTTTCGCCCTTCCAACTTTGCAGCCAATCAGCAGCACTCACTTAGGCGTCGGCTGCAGTGGCATGCGGACCACCTTGGCGTGCACGGAGAACAGCTGCTTGAAGGGCAGGCCACCCCGGCCACCGCGGGTCATGGAGGAGACGCCGTCGCGCAGCTTCTGCTGGTACTTGCGCTGCTGGCTGAGCAGCGACGTGTCCGGAAAGATGGCACCGAACGTCAGGTTCTGCGAATGAAAACGAATTTCTTTTTTTTCTTTTTCTTTACGCGCTCATTAAATCATGGTACCGGCCAGACAGGCCGAATCATCGGGAACACTGACAGCGCGAACAATTCTCTTACAGCGAAGCTTCATAATGGCTAGGGTTCCACGTATCGTTCGTGAGCGTCAACAAAACTGTCATCATCGATGGCTCGTAGCCCCGTAGGGCAGAGGCTACAAGCACTCAACAAAGCGAAGCGAACAGTGCTTACATTGTTTCTAATCCCGCACATACAACATACACAACAACATATCAAAAACTGCCGTCATCAATGGCTCCTACCCCCGGAAGCAATGGCTCATACCCCCGTAAGGTTCATGGCTACAAAATGTACGTACAAGTGTGCTCTTGGCTAGCGGGAGGACAGTGCCAGCGACTTTGGAGATGGATGCCTGTGCCTTACAAAGGAGAGAAGGAATTGCGATATCCAGTGTGCATTCATCTCCAGGTACACCCAAGTTTGATATCGAGAAGTTCGTGACCGCGCACTTTGCATGGGTTAGCCGTGGTGACAGCACCCCTGTGATCATCGTTGGAAACTTCAACGTGGGCATTTCAAAACCGGACACGAAATGGTTCACTCAATTCGTGCTAGAAAAGTTTGGTTCGAAGTGCCACACCAATCCAAGTCACTCAACTAGTCAACAACGACCGTGTATAGATTTGACTTTGATCAAGATTCTGTATTAGGCTGTAACCGTACCAATCAGTGTTTATCACAGTAATAAGAAAGCTATCGTGACTTCCATTACCGAAGGATGAAAATAAATACATTTGCCCTTGTAATGTGTGGCGTGTGATATGCTACAGCTTCGCTGGTCATTCACTACCAGAGAGTGGAATGGTTCCTCAATTTTTGTACGTAACACCCCGGAATTTAATTTCAGTTAGAATTTCAGACAAGTACCCTCGTCAAAACCTTGGCTTCAGCTTGAAATATCCCGTATTTTACCACCGTTGAATAAAAAGAAAGCTACGAAGCAAATGTGAGCTTTAGTTCTATTTACAGTTTTTAGGCCTACTCTTTCAAGGCAACTACTACAGGAACGCATGATTCTAAAAAATAAAGAAATTGGACAGAATTGATCCTATCCATCTTGAAGAAGCGCAACTATAACGTAGGATAAAGCGCTAAGCGTAGGATAAAACGCTGAAAACGTCAGAAACACAACTGCAAAGTTTGTGCTATAGTTAACCCGTTGGCGCCGGCAGTGTGGTGAATTAGCGGGCTAAACGTGGCGCTTCACCATCACTAGTGCACTGTTTTCGATTGCGTCTGTATACAGAACATCCGCGCTTCACCGCAAAGAGCGATCAATGGGCTTAAATGTCACCGATCAAGGCACCGCCGCGAATCTCGAAGATACAAAATCGTCCGCATCAAACTCAGTCTCCTATATTTACTAACCCGAATCACCGCCTCAAAAAACAAAACAAAAGAAAGGGGCGAAAGCTATTCCGTTGATTCGATTTATTTCGTAGCATCGAAAATGCTGGAAACTTTAGTCGCTGCCTTTTTCGCATTTGATTCTCTAGTGAGTATGCAGAAACGACGCGGACAATGGAGCGAACTTAGAACGAATGAACGCACATACACCTGCTGACGAGCATCGACCGCAAGCACGCTTGAATTGAATGAGCGATGTGATCGGTGGGCTCCAGAATTCTCGCGATTCTTTTCCTTCCCACACTAACGAAAACCTTAACGACGCCAACTCCATGTCTAACGCGCATGCGGAGAGAAAATTATCGATTTCCTGCTCGTCCCCCCACCACCGGGGGAGGAATAAAAATAAAACTGGTCGAAGCTGACGTCACTCGCATTTCACGTATACGAGACTCTGAAGACGTGAATGGCGTTCGCGCCGACGCCAGAAAAACAGATATCAAAGGTGTGGGCAGCGGGATCTGTGAATGCACTGAGATTCCCTGGATATTGCTAGTCCTCCATTCGGCGCGCAGCGACTGGTGGCAGCGTTTCGCTCAGATGCCCGGCTGCTGCGGGTTAGACCCCCCCCCCCCCCCCTGCTTTCTCCACATCGAGCTCGCGCGCCATTTCCTTTCGTATCGTCGATCTCGAAGTTGGAATTTTGGTTCGTGCCTCGTAGCTTCCATCGTCGTTGCCACCGGAGAGAAAAATAAAAACTTTTCTGGCACTCCGACTTTCGCCTCCGCGATTCCTGACGGCCCTGGCTGCTTGCTGCGTTCTCTATAAGAACACTCCCCACACTATCTTGAATGCCATGTATGTGGCCCCTCTAGTAAACAAACCACGCAGGCTGTTGCGTCGGCGGAGGGGGATTTCGGCGACACGTCAAAAAACAGACGAGAAAGAGAAAAAGCCGCATGGATATCCAACGAGGTGCCAAGAGTAGACGCGGGCAGAGAATGGATCCGGAAACCGTACAGCTTTCCAACTTCTTTTTTTTTTTAACCTTCTTTCACCGTGTGACCCTTACTTCACTTCTGTTTCGTTTTTGTTTTCTATCACGGGAAGGTGGTTTTGTGACGAAACGGTTGGTGCTCTTGCAACTTGTTTTTTTTTTTTTAAACTCATTTCTCGAACGCGACGAAGAGGCTTCATAAAGCAATGTTTGCAGACTCCGTCGTGTAAAGGGCCGTGAAGCTTTTCTATTTCCTTTTTTTTTTCATTTCCGTCTCCCTTTCGCGCAACTTGTAAAGAAGGGCCGCGACCCGAGCGGCAGCCATAAATCACGGACTCCAGGACAACAACGAACAGGAGTGAGAGCAGCTGCTCTCTTCCCTTGCGGCAATCTCTGCAACCGGATTGGGCCTTCGTGGATTTTATTTATCTTTTTTAAGCGCCACATCTGCTAAAGCAATCTTCCGCCCCGCTTCCTCGCAATTCCACCTGAACCCCTTCGTACGCGCCATCCTGTCACTTTGCTCAGCCGCGACCTTCTCCCGATGGCCAGACCGTATTGTCTCCTACGCCCCGTGTCGAGGTGAGCTGAAAGAGACAGGCGCCGGCTCTGAGCGTAGGAGGAGGAGGTGGTAGCGTGGATAAATTGCTTAAAGCCAACTTAACATTGCCTGCCGTCGCTTACAGTTACTTAGTCAGCGTCGCTAACGTTCCTAATAGATAGATAGTTTTAGCTTGTCTGCAAACCTACAGCGGTTCGCGTTACGGGAAGGGATGGATGGACGTGTGTCATGAGCGTCCCCTTTGGAGCGGGGCCGTGGGTTGCACCACTAAGCTCTTGCTATTATACTGCCTAATGTCCTACCTAGGATAAAAAAAAAAAAGAAAAAAGAAAACCTATGAACTCCCACAACCAAATTTTCTGAGCCGCTATTGCGAACTTTGATTTTGTACGTCTACGTTTTTTGTCGTTTCCCTACTTTTCATCCACCAATCTTCCTAACGCCTCTTACTAATCTCTATTGCGGACATGTATTCTTTTCCACTGCTCTCGCTGAATCAAGGGCTTCAAGGAGGCCAGTGGTGCCTAAATCTACCGCCTGGCAGACGTCTTCACATTCTAATAAAACATGCTCCATAGTTTCCCCAGCTTTACCGCAGAAAGCACATGCTTCTTCTTCCTTCTTATATCTCGCTTTATAGGTGCGTGTTCTAAGGCATACCGATCTTGCTTCGAAAAGTAATGAGCTTCCCTTTGAGTTATCCTGAATTGTTTCATTCCTGATTTCTCTTTTTCCTCTTAAGTAGTTATTCATCGCAGGTTCCTTTAACATTGTCCCCACCCATGAGAATATTTCAGCCTCTCTGACTTTCCGCTTTACGTTGTTTGTTGCTGTGTTGCCCCCCCTACAGGGCGCATACTTGCTGGTAAGCTTCACAGTTCTTTTCCTCCACGGTGAATCAATGTTTTTCCTGTACAGATACGTCAACACTCTACCAGCCCATTTCTTTCTTCCATATTCCTCAGTCGTTATTCATAATCAATTTTACTGCGAGCTTTCCTCACTTCAAAACCAGTCCAGCACATATCACCCTGCACAGCTTCATTTGTAGTCTTCCCGGGAGCGCCCAATGCGAGGCGTCCCACGGACCTTTGGTTCCCATCGAGTCCTAAATGTCCCCCTGATTTAAAGCAAACAACCGCATTTCCAAAAGTAACTCCTGGAACCACTACACCTTCCCACATACCCCGGAGCACCTCATACCTCTTGTATCCTCATAGCGCTCTGTGCATCATTATGGCTGCATTTCTCTTCCTCTTCACTGTTATTATTTTTTCCTGTGTTTACATATATCTATTGCCTCCGTTTATCCATATACCAAGCAATTTATATTCTGTTACCCGAAGTATTTCCTGGCCCTGTATCGCCACTGTCTGTTCACTGTTTTCATTGAATGCCATAACACCTGATTTTCTAACACTAAATTTCAAACCTATGTTGTTGCCTTCCTGTCCACAGATATTAGCCAGACGTTGCAAATCACTTTGCTTGTTAGCTAGCAGCACAATGTCGTCCGCATAAAATAAACCTGGAAGCTGCTGCTCTACTACTGTACCCGCATGTTTGCATGGTAGATTAAACCCGATATTGCTTCCTTCTAGCGCCCTCTCCATCTTCACAATGTACGTAATAAACAGCAACGTGGATAAAGGGCACCCCTGCCTCAGTCCCTTGTTGATATCACCTTTATCCTCGCTCCTCATCACTTCATATTCAACGCAAACAGTATTTTCTAGGTGAATACCTTTCAAAAGCAGTAAACAATGTAATTTATTGTCGCTTCCCCTTCCAGTTTGTTTCCATCTTCGTCTAGGCGATGTTGTTGTATTGTTGTTGACTTCCTGCCTAATAATCTTATGTGGTTCCAAAATATTCTAGGTGCGGCTATCTTTTTCTCACGTATTTCTGACAACCAACGTTCAAATTCACCTTTTATCTTTGCTTGCACCAGTACTTGAACCATAGGCATTTTCTCCTTGTATATTTCCCGTTTACTGGCTACTTCATCCTGCGGTAACTGCGCCATCTTTGCCTGCCTGTGCTCATGGGATGCTTTCTGTCGTTCGGCGATCGCTTCTCGTATCTCCCTGTTCCACCAGCTTTTCGGTTTCTTTTTTCCTTTCCGACGAACATGTAGTCTCTCTTTCCGTATTTCTGTCGTTATTACACTTAGAAGCTCACTATATTCCCACTCTTTATTTGGCCATTTTCCAAGTTCTTCCTCGACTCTAGTGACTATATTTGTAATTTGTTGAGCGCTCAAATTAGGACTGGCCATTTTGCACTCCTTTTCTCTTTCCTAACTACATATGCCATTTTCAAAATGATGCGTTTATTGTCCCTCCCTATGCTGCTATGCCCTTCCTCATCAATGACCACTTCTCTCAACTTATCATGAATTCCTTGTGTCATCAGACAGTAATCAATGGTCGATTGCCGGTTTCCCACTTCCCACGTGATCTTCCCTTCACACTTAGGCCTTGTATTCACGATAACGAGGTTTTGTTGCTCACAAAGGTCTAGCATTGACTTCCCGTTGTTGTCGGTATAGCCATGTAAATCCTGTATGTGGGTATTCATGTCACCTAATAGGATAATTTCAGCACCATTCCCGAAACCCTTAATACAAGCACTTATGCATTCCACTAACCCTTTATTCTTCTCTGTGAAATTATTTCCGCTCCACAAATACGTAACGCCCAGCCAAGTTTTCTTCCCACTCATTGTACCTGATAACCAAAGATGCTCTTCACATTTTGAATTTATTCTTTTCCATTTGGCTCCCTGATGGATGAGCATTCCAACTCCCCCTCCCTTTCTTGTCGAATTAGCTCTGTTGCACCCTTCCAAAACATTTTTCTCAATCATTGGCGGCTCTTCCGATCCTCTAAGATGCGTTTCTGTAACCACCTACACCCCCGATTTGTTCTCTATTTAACTGCTCCTCGATCTCTGCCCACTTTTCCTTTCTTCTGTCGCCCTGCATGTTTATGTAGCCTATTGCATGGCGAGCTCTCTTTCTTTCTCTCCTCCTTTTTCCTGTTATTGACGGCGATGCTGTACCGAGGTTCCCTTAGGGGACCTTCTTCATTCCTACCTACTCTGGCCTCCTGAGCGCCCCTGGGCCCCCTAAAAAAGCAACAGCGCGACCTGCAAGTCGCCAGCCCACTTTTCCTGCAAGCCTGTAACTGAAGCGGATCCCGTCTCGTTTAAAACCCCGCCACCTTCTCACTTCCCTGCGAGAGTAACAACGCTAATTGCGACACCTTATGTTGCTGAATTTAACAAGAGAGAGCAAAAGAAAGTTGGTGCTGCTGAGACCTGTCACCACATTGCACCTAAGTGCTTGTGCAAATGTTGTTAGCGGCATCATGGTTGACGCGCAGTACTTTATATTTTTCCCTTCGACGAGAACACCCACGCAACGCAAAAATGTTTCCAACGCATTGCAGTTGAACAAAGTGTCACAAGATGGCACTACCGGAGTTTGCTGCTGCCACCCACGGGTCCAGTAATCCATAAATAGTAAGACGTTTGCCCGTCAAGCTATAACTCTCCTATAACTTTGTAAGCACTGCCGGTGACAGAGCGACTCCACCATACTTATGGCGCATGCGCGGCTTTCTTCAGTAAACCTCACTATTATAATAAAGATTTGGAAATGTAGTCTGCGGCCCTCAAGTGTTTCTGTCTTCATTTTTTTTTTGTAAAGTAGATAGCACTTTATGCATCCAGTGGCAAATACAACACCCTAAGGTAATTTGCATAGATGTGCCAGCCAACCACCTCTTCTTATTTCCATTACGTCATGGTGGAGGCGAATTTTTGATATCGGCGTCTCTTGGGAACTACTTTTCAGAGCGCACGCAGGCACAGAGGACAGGCGTAGTTCGGTCTTGTCGGTGGTGGTCGCATTCAATTTCTAGGTCGTCACCTACCACGGTATCCCTTTAATGCGTGCAGCTTCAAACATAATCCTGTCTGGGACCTGTGTCCTAAGCTCCACCTAAGGAAGTGAAATGTGCAGTGAAATAGCCGCACAGCTTATTCCGTTCGCCGGCCATTTGCCTACCCTTAAGCTCACGTACCACGTGACAGGTGCGGTTAAGAGGATGTTCCACATACGCCGCCTTGGCCGTGGTTGTCGGTGGCTAGCACTAGCAGCGCGCTAGGACAAATACAAAGTGGTGCGAGGAATCCCGAAAAGTGTAATGGTGCCAGGGCTAACGTTCGAAAGTGCAATTCTGTACTTTGAATTAGAAATATTGTCGGGGTCGGAGATTGACAAGAGCTCGGTGGGCCAACTGGCTTTGCCACAGACGAGGCAGTGCAAGGTGATATGAGTTGAGCTTCGTCTGAATTTCGAGAAGTGCGTACCGAATTAGCTTCGAAAGAAGACTAAAAAACACAGGTCAAAAGAATGGCTCGATAAGCGCACAAATATCTGTATCTCAATAGCGTGGACACGGAATGTACGAAGAGTTCGACAAAGTTGACAACCAAGTCCGGCATTATTGAAAGTCTAAATAGACAACCGAGAGTCACCAAAAACAAAGTGAAAGAAACAAACAGTATATTAGAAGCAAACGATAGAAACGAAAAGAAAATGAATGGTTCCGAAAATGGATCAAAGAAATCAGGAGGGAACGTTTGTATGACAAGACACAGGCCAGCGGCTTGCCACTTGAGCCCCAAGCTAGCTGGCTGCCGGAGGACAAAGACATACCGCGAAGATAGTATGCGTCACAGGAGGAGGTATGCCTGTACCGCAAGGAAAAAAACAACAACCTGGAATTGACTCAGCACATTATAATGGAATTCCAAAATATTCACCAAGCGAGGCCCGCAGGGAACTAACTTTTCAGAAACATTGGGATTCAAAGATGGTGGAAGAATTAACTAGTGAGCAGTCGACATAAGAGGCGGTTAGAGTGTTGGTGGCAGAAAGGCAGGGAAGAAGCTTACAGACCGGAGTCGCTGCAAGCGTATGTAACGGTAGAATATAGTGACAGAGGGCTGGAATACGACAGTTAAGAAGGACATCAGCTAGGCAAAAAAGTCTCGATGGCGATAAATATAGCGAAAATAGATGACAACCCAAATAAAAGCAGGGTAGCTGACTATTTGAGCCGCCTCGTTTCAAAGAGGATGCCAATAAATAACATCATCATCGGAAATAATCTTGCACGCGTACACGAGTATACGCAAGAAACTGGACGGGAGGATGCATACCGCAGTAGCGTAATTGATAAAGCACCGCGTGTTCTTATGTATTGATGTAGATGCGGATACAGCTCCCATCTGCGGCGCTGTTGTCTTCTTATGCGCGAGCACTCTTAGCGTACTTCATGCGCTTTCAGGGAGATCGGATTGTATGTAACTAACCATTTCCCCCCCCTCTCTGTGTCACTGAGTAGTCCGCGGTTGGATGTTCGGGAGGAGGGCGTGGGCCTCTCGCACAAAAACCCGGCATTTGTTTAGCTGCTGAAACGATGTAAGTGGGCATGCTCCAGGACAGATGATGAGCCGCAGGGCCCTTTACGAGTGTTAACCCTTCTTCTCCGCACAGAGCCTTTGTCGTGTACACTTATTTTGTTTAGACGCACTTCAGGTGTTTTGAATTGCTTCATCGTCATGGTACAGTAGATCCAAGAACTGTGCTACGCATATCGCTGTGCGGCTGGATACTTGTGGTTTCCATTACATTTACCGGGTTATTGAATTCCTGATTTAGAGATAGTTTAACGGACATTTCAGAACGCGCGATTTGCCGTTTGTGAGAGGGTTATCGCGTGCCCTAAATAGTTTCCAGATCGCACACGCCGACTTGGAATGATTCACTCTGAATGCGGCAACTTAACTGGGGACACGCAAAATATTCTTTTGCAGTGCCGGTAACGGGATGAGCCGGGAAGCCGAATGCAATTTGAAGCTAGCGAGGCTTGGTCTCACACGTATGGGCACGGAGAAGCTGTGGGGCTGCAGACTAAGAAATGTTCTTCAAATGCCCGCACTTGATGTTATAAGACAATTTGTTGAGGACGCTCATACTGTCGAAGGGTATTAAGATAGAGACTGAATGTCACGTTATTGCCAGGTCAGGACCACACTGGGTTTTTGCGTGTTTTGAAGCAGTGAGGCCGGATTTCGTTTATTTCTCTTTAGCGGCACGCCATTTGTACCGTAGTTCATTATATTTCCTTGTTGTCATTGTTGTTGTTGTTGTTGTTTCGCTTTAATTTACGATCCTACAATTGCAAGTCATCGGCAAGGTTTTGTTGGTGGCGTACACCTTCTCAATGACTGTTTGTGAACACCTGTCATATTTTTCTCATTTTTTCCCCCGACACGAAGTAGCCGGCTCCATCCCCCGGTGGAAATCCCTCTTCGAATATTCGATAAGCGAACCATTATTTGTGAATTCTTTTGGATCACAAAAAAGGTGCGTAGTTGAGTGCCCCATTACCACATCCTCTGCACAACATGAGAGGGCTCTGGAAGAAGTACAAACACCAAGGGAACAAAAGTGCCGCATTTTGACATATCCGGAACGGAAATATCCCTCAAGCCAGGACATTACTGCGCGCAATGGAATAAACAGAAACAAAAGCCATTTCTCTCGAAGCCATCGTACCGTGCGCGCTAATCCGTCCAGGAACTCACCGATCATCGAAGACGGGATGGAGGACACCTTGCACAACAACCATCCGACAACGCTACGAGAACGTCTGCCTATATATAATCAAGAAAATAAAACAACAGTCGCGATTGCTCACAATAAGTGAGCAATCGTGAGCAATCAGTGAGCGGTGGATCACAATAAGCATTGTTCGACGCGTCATTAACGTATCCTTCGCTAAACATCAGACAGCTCTCGAAGAAATACTCCCAACGTGTGTACAAGAGCGTCGCGTGTTCGCGTATCCGGGCCGAAATTTCCCCTCATCTTCCGACATTGATATAGGCGAAGGAACAAATGGAAGCAAAAAAAAAAAAGAAAACGCATCTTCCACTCTTAAGCCATCGTCCCATCCCGGCTAATCCCTCAGTGAACCCGCCACCCACCTAGGATGGCAAGGGGGCCACGCCGTGGCCCCCTTGCCATCCTAGGTGGGTGGCATAGTGGCCACGCCGATATGTAACTGACGTGTGCTGAACAAATGGTGCCAAGCTAGGAAACTTAATAAAGGACTCAGGTTGCTCGAGCCCCACCGCCCTTCCCATTTCTCTTCCACGTTGTTTTCTTTTTCCTCCCGTAGGGTAAGTGAAGTTTACTTACGCCCTCTACGACGTTGATGACGGCACAATGTCGACAAGACGGCGGCGTAAGGAATCTCGCGTCTCTCGCCAGGGTTAACAATATCGGGCAAAATAAAGAGGTTGGGGGCGTGTGGGCACACTATTGGAGCCATAGCCTTTGATGAGGACGAAAGCAAGATGACAGTGGCACGACGGCGACACGATAACAAATTTGCGACAAACATAAGGTACGAAGACGGCCCGACGGCTCGTAGAGCACGAATCCGCGGTCACCAGTGCCCGTAGAAAGTGGTACTGTCGTGGCCTCGCACTTATGCACCCTTCTTGCCGTGACGACAAAACTTTGAAATGACTACACTCAATATCCTGCATCATCTAACGACAGAGATGGGTTGACGGCTGGCACTCTGAAACGGCGCGTCGCATCATTCTTCGGTGGGACGGTTAACACAGAGTGAGTCTATGAGAGCAGCGGTTAATAAAAATTCGAGAAGCATACGGGGCATTCGTCCTTCTAACGGCACACGGTTATACATCTCTTAAGGCGCCCGCATATTTTCACACTAATGAGTAAAAAAAAAAGAAATTTACAGACAACATATCGGAACAGGAGCGAGCGAGTTAGTATTATTTATCCACGCGCGCAGGAGCAGTGATTTGCCTTCAGATAGGAGGTGCCACACTCCGACCTCGGCCTAAGCACTGGCTCCCTTCCCTCTCTTCCCACTTGTACTTGTCGGTGCGCCAAGGATGGACTTGCTCACGGAAGTCCTGCTCGTACCACTATTGCTCCCCGAGCCAGATATTCGGCATCACAAGTAACTTACCGAACGACACCGCTGGACTTAATCGCCATCCTTCTTTCATTTCTTTTTGAGATTTATCATAACAGGCTTAGCACTCAAAAAAAAAAGTTCGGCAGCATGTCACCCTCTTGTAACGCGTGAAGTCGAAAGCCTGCTGCACACGTGGTAATGCGTGTTCGCATCATCGCGTTGCTGTTTTCAAAGTTCGGCTCTCTTCGGCTGCTTTTCGATGCTTAGCTGCGGCTGCGCGCTTGTCGAGCGGGGTCAGACTCGCGTCAGTGATGCTTCTCTTTGAGTTTACGCTGCATCCTCGCTACAGGGGATTGAAATGTACGCTGTTCTGTTTGTTATATGGGTGATTTCAATGAATCAATTCACTGTTCGCTTCGCTTTGCTGAGCGCTTGTAGCCTCAGCTTTATGAGAGGGGGCATATGAGCCATTGCATTCTTTGCGTGCTTACATGAGTACGGGCCATTGAGAAGTCACATAATTTTTTTGTACTACTCAACTATACACCGCGTTTCTGTATGTTGTAGGCGTGACTCCAATGAATGTGTGCACTGAACGCATCGCTTCAGTGAGTGCTCGTAGCCTCTACGTTAAGAGAAGGATGAGCCATCGCATTTTTGCTTGCTTAGGGGGGATCAGCCGTCGCTGATGATGATGACAGTTTTTGTACCGTTCGACTAGAGAGAGAAAAAACATTTATTCGAACCATCGAGGTGGTTGCAATGAGGTCGAGTGGGTGGTGTCCTCATTCCAGGACTCCACTGGCCATGGCTGCTCGACGTACTTGCTGGACGAGAGCTTCTTGTCCCGCCAGGGTATCGCCGGTCAGCAGTACCTCCCACCGCTCAAATGACGTGCTAGGCGTCTTTAAGTGTTGAGGTTTGCCCCCGCACCCCCACGAGATGTGGAAGAGTGTAGGGCGTGTGTCGCCGCACCAGGGGCAGATGCCGCGATATGTATGTGGGAACATTTTACTGTATTTGTGTAGGTTAGGAAATGTGTTTGTCTGAATAAGTCGGAGAGCTACGGCATCTTCAGTGCTGAGCTTTCTGTGAGGCGGAGGATAAATCCTGCGGTTGAGTCGCTGGATCTCGAGTCGGTCGCAGTAATTAGAAGCCGCGTTTCTGTACGTTGTAGGCGTGACTCCAATGAATGTGTGCACTGAACGCATCGCTTCAGTGAGTGCCCGTAGCCTCTACGTTACGAGAAGGATGAGTCATCGCATTTTTGCTTGCTTAGGGGGGTATCAGCCATCGCTGATGATGATGACAGTTTTTGTGCCGTTTGACCAGACGCCGCGTTTCTGTACGTTGTAGGCGTGACTCCAATGAATGTGTGCACTGAACGCATCGCTTCAGTGAGTGCTCGTAGCCTCTACGTTACGAGAAGGATGAGCCATCGCATTTTTGCTTGCTTAGGGGGTATCAGCCATCGCTGATGATGATGACAGTTTTTGTGCCGTTTGACCAGACGCCGCGTTTCTGTACGTTGTAGGCGTGACTCCAATGAATGTGTGCACTGAACGCATCGCTTCAGTGAGTGCCCGTAGCCTCTACGTTACGAGAAGGATGAGCCATCGCATTTTTGCTTGCTTAGGGGGGTATCAGCCATCGCTGATGATGATGACAGTTTTTGTGCCGTTTGACCAGACGCCGCGTTTCTGTACGTTGTAGGCGTAACTCCAATGAATGTGTGCACTGAACGCATCGCTTCAGTGAGTGCCCGTAGCCTCTACGTTACGAGAAGGATGAGCCATCGCATTTTTGCTTGCTTAGGGGGGTATCAGCCATCGCTGATGATGATGACAGTTTTTGTGCCGTTTGACCAGACGCCGCGTTTCTGTACGTTGTAGGCGTGACTCCAATGAATGTGTGCACTGAACGCATCGCTTCAGTGAGTGCTCGTAGCCTCTACGTTACGAGAAGGATGAGTCGTCGCATTTTTGCTTGCTTAGGGGGGTATCAGCCATCGCTGATGATGATGACAGTTTTTGTGCCGTTTGACCAGACGCCGCGTTTCTGTGCGTTGTAGGCGTGACTCCAATGAATGTGTGCACTGAACGCATCGCTTCAGTGAGTGCTCGTAGCCTCTACGTTACGAGAAGAATAAGTCGTCGCATTTTTGCTTGCTTAGGGGGTATAACCCATCGCTGATGATGATAGTTTTTGTACCATTGGACCGAATGACGCGTTCTTTAAGGCCAACGGGGCTAGGAACCACTTAAGTCTGTCGCCTTAATACTGAACAAGAAGAGTAACATGGAGGCTCCGCACACTGCGTCCGCAACCGATGCAAATCCCTAAGGTCTGCCTGGGAAACTCGTGCGTGAATCATGCCAATGTCGTTGTGCAGGATGGTGAATTTAGCTGCTGCGCACTTGTGAAAACTTGACTGATTTCTGGTTATCTTTTCGCGATTCTTATCTATCCTTTAAAGAACAAGGAGTTCTCGGCTGTCCTAAGCATGCAATTTTAGTATGGCAAATAAGTACTGCAGAAGCCCGAAACGTAAAAATAAGAATGCCTACGAAAGGGACAAACCCCGGGCCAGGACGAATTTTTGTTCAACGGCAAGGTTTTCTTTCTGAGAAACCCGTATAGGGTTTGCTTGGTAGCTTTATGGTACATTTAGGCTGGACAACCATTTTTTTTCATTTTCAACATTTGTACGTTCCGTTTATACCTTCCGTGCATCGAGTAAACGCTTAGTTGTACTTCACGCAAGTGTCCTTCCTTCCATTGTTAAGCGCTGTCTCACGTTCTGTGAGCCTTTTTATTTGCCAAAGTCAACCGACAGCAAGTCCACCAGTTTGCTGTTATTGTAAACCCTCTAGTTGTTTCGCAATGAGTTAACGTTTCCTCCTAGAACGTGGCCTTCAGTCGCAGCTGCTTCGGGAGCGTAACCCGAATAATCGACAGTTGAGCACGTTATGAATGTCGATGTATTACGCTCAACTTTTACGAAATATCGCGAGCACAGCACCGCCATAACGCAACGGGCGCGACTTTATCCCCAAATGAAGCCAAATGTGAAACTGAGCACGCTTTCCTGTGATCACGCTTTCCTGCCATACGTCTTCGATAAAGGATTCTCTTTTTCCAAATGCAATAGCGCTGTGGAACACTCTGCCCGACTGTATTGTCTCTTCCGCCGACCACACGACTTTCCGTGAGTAACTAACAATCCACTGCACCTAGAATGGTTTGTTAAAAATGCATTTGCTACTTGACCCCTTTTAAGTAATTATTTGATAGTGATTCGTTCTCATGCATAGTATTTATTTAGTAGTATTTACGTAGTATGTATTTTGTTGTATTTTATGGTTTCTTTACAGTGATATTGATGATAGTACCGCTTGCTCGGTTCCCCCCTCAGCGTTGTTTCCATTTCTATTCTTCGACGATCTCTCCTTCCTCTTTTGCCTCCTTAGCGTGATGAAGAGTTCCTCACACTTTGTTTGCCCTCGCCTTATGTAATGCCTCCGGGCCTTTAAGGCTTCAATAAATGAAATGAAATGAGATGAAAAATCTTGATAAGCACCCAGAAAAACGCGATGAATTGTACCTTCGTTCGAGAAAAAAAACTTGGGACCTTAGCCTAGGTGCCTTTCAGCAAAGAAAAAGAACTAAGTGGTGTAAATTATATATACTCTTCATGAGCCATCAGCAGAAAAGAAAAGAAAGAAAAAAGGTTCCTGCCAAGAGAAAGGAACGCACCACACACATGCACAAAAAAAAAAAAAACTATCCTCTTCATGAGCCAACGACTCATCGAACGAAAGTCGTTTCATGTCGAACTTCTCTTTAGCTTCTGCTTGGGAGATCCATTTTCTTGATAAATTTATTTCTCTTCACAATTCCTGAGGTAAAAAAAAATCCAAAGTTTTTTTCGTCTCATTTTTCTAATTTTTTATCTAGTAAAGTCATAAAACTGAGAGGGAGAGATTTTATCTACAGAAAAGGCAGAGAGGTCCGTGCTCCCCAGACATAAAAAAAAGGTTCTGGTTCCCTCCCTAGCCTCACGACACACATTGCTTTCCAAAATTAGGCGCTCATTTTCTTTTAGTTTCTGCCTCTAATGAAGTATCGCTGATTCCGCAGTACTTTCTTGCAATTTCTACCACGTTCACAAATTAGCGTGTTCGTGTTTTTTTTATTCTTATTTTGTCTGCCTCTCGTTTCGCTGACGATGCGCGCTCTAACTGCTACGAGCGAATGAGAATGAATAACTGCTACTTTTTTAAAAGCGCGGGAGCGGCAATTCTCGCGACGATTGTCGAAACGGCCTCGCGACAGTGGCCATCAGCCTAGGCTGCAGTGGGGCGATAAAATTTTCTTGCCTTCCCGTTTGCGGCAGAGAGGGTACTTGGTTAACGACCCAGCATGGGTTGCTCAAGCCCACGAGATTGTCACCGTGAAGCACATTGCAAGAACACTACATAAGAAGACTAAGCGAGTTCCGTCCGGCCTAGAAGTTTCTACATATATTTGGTGAGTTACCAGTGGGCTACACGTGAACCAAAACGAAAGGCTGATTTCTTTTTGCGTCGATTCCCCGTCCCAAACGGTGGGCGGCTACGTCGGTGTGACGTCACAGATTTCTAAATATATTACACCTTTCCTTGACCTTTTTATCCCCGCATTTTCCGCCTGGGTCACCGACTTTTCGCGGGTATGTGCATAAAATTGGCGCACGTGGCAATGTTGCGTGTTTTCGAGGACTTCTTTCATGCTCGGAAAAATATTTTTAAATAGCACGTGTTGAGCAACAGAAAGCTGTATCGGGAGTTTTTCATGATGCTTTACAAATTTCTAATTGACACTTTTCATCTAACTATAATGTTTGAGGAGCTTAATAATTAATTAAGGCTATATATGTAATTCGATGGAGTGCGAAAAATTACTCTGAGTATCTCCAATCAACGACAAACAACATCACCTTTGTTGCGTTCAGCTACGTGGCATTTGTATATCTGTAAATGTTAGTGCGTGATAATTGGGACACCCTGTATTAAACCTGTATGCTGATTGCCAAAAAAAAAAGAGCGAGTAAGTGCAGTTCCCTTCTGTATAATAAAAAGAAGTGTTTGCACAATAATGTCTTAGCACATAATGTCAGCTCGAGGCATCTCTAAAGCACACTGACCCCTTAATAGAATAGAGCTTTACATTGATGGCTTCTTCGATGCGCTTCATT